>NW_024727826.1:0-13480 GCF_018991925.1 Homarus americanus | reverse complement strand
TAGAAGTTACGTATTGCTATCAAGTAGTAAACACACCAGGTAGTGAACAACAGGAAGAACATAACAGGTAGTGAACACAACAGGTAGTGAATACAATAGGTAATGGACACCAGGTAGTGAACATAAACAGGTAGTGAAATATAACAGGTAGTGAGCATAAATAAAGTAGTGAACACACCAGGTAGTGAACACAACAGGTAGTGAATATAACAGGTAGTGAACACAACAGGTAGTGAACACAACAGGTAATGAACACAATGTGAGTGAGCATAACAGGTAGTGAATACAACAGGTAGTGAGCATAACAAGTAGTGAACATACCAGGTGGTGAATACAACAGGTAGTGAAATATAACGGGTAGTGAACACAACAGATGAAATACAACAGGTGTGAACACACGAGGTAGAACATAACAGGTAGTGAACACAACAGGTAGTGAGCACAACAGGTAGTGAACATAACAGGTAGTGAATACAACAGGTAGTGAACACAACAGGTAATGAATACACCAGGTAGTGAACACAACAGGTAGTGAATACAACAGGTAGTGAACACAACAGGTAGTGAACACACCAGGTGAAAAGACACACCAGGTAAGTGAATAACAGGTAGTGAACACAACAGGTAGTGAACACAACAGGTAGTGAGCACAACAGGTAGTGAACACACAGGTAGTGAACACACTAGGTAGTGAACACAACAGGTAGTGAACACAACAGGTAGTGAATACACAGGTAGTGAATACAACAGGTAGTGAACACACCAGGTAGTGAACACAACAGGTAGTGAATACAACAGGTAGTGAACACAACAGGTAGTGAATACAACAGGTAGTGAATACAACAGTGAGCACATAACAGGTAATGAGCACAACAGGTAGTGAGCACAACAGGTAGTGAGCACAACAGGTAGTGAGCACAACAGGTAGTGAGCACAACAGGTAGTGAACACACCAGGTAGTGAACACAACAGGTAGTGAACACACCAGGTAGTGAACACAACAGGTAGTGAACACAACAGGTAGTGAGCACAACAGGTAGTGAACACAGCAACAGCCGTGTAGGTCGTCGACGATAAAAGGTGTTTGTTAGAGGTCCGTCTCTCCTCCTGCACACTACTCTCAGGTCCGGTACCGAGAGAGAGAGAGAGAGAGAGAGAGAGAGAGAGAGAGAGAGAGAGAGAGAGAGAGAGAGAGAGAGATAAAAGACGCCCAATGGAAAACAACACATCCAGTGTCAAAAGCAGCGACAACCACACCGTCCACCACACCCACTACACAAGTCCACCACAGCCAACCACTACATCGTCCACTTTGGTCGCCCACTACACACAGCCAGCGGCACCTTCACCCCCTCCTACAGACTGGGTCAACCAAGTCTTATCTCACATCTAGAGCAGCCACCTCCCTCGTATATCAGAGCAACATCCATCACTCTCAGGATCTCGTGTTGTCCAATATACCCTACCTGTATCTGTCTGTCTCTTCCTGTTCCTGTCTCTCTCTGTCTCTGTCTCTCTTTGTCTCTAATCTTTCTTTCTGTCTTTCTCTTTCTGTATCACTGCTCTCTCTCTCTCTCTCTCTCTCTCTCTCTCTACCGATTTGATATCAGATTATTTCAATATTCATAAAACCGACCACAGGTGACGGGTGACAGCTCCTACCTGACAGAGACGCATTTATACTACTGTGATATTAAGTTAGGTTAGGTTGGGTTAAAATACACAGCAGTTTATATCTAGTTCCCGTGTAGTTTTCTTTGCCTTTAATATAACTGCTATATAGCCAAGTGGTGGTCATATACAGACTAGATTTACTGATGTGGTAGACGATATAGGTTTAATCTTTACATAACTGACACTTGGATGATAGCCAATGATTATATATGGCATACGTGTGTGTGTGGGGGGGGGGAGGGGGGTGGGTCTTATGGTATATCTAACAAATAATCAAGATATATATTTGGTATATTTGGTATATTTTTGTATATATCTTGACCAGACTCCCTCCCTTAGACATCTGATTATTCATTGAGCTACGCAGAAGGAGGCGCCGACGCAGATCCACAATAATATTCAATCAGTGAGTTCTTGGTGGTGGTGCCTCTCCTGTACATGGTGGTATCAGTTCGTCCTTGGTAACTAGTGGCGTGAGGATCCATCAAACGGAACATGTGATATGATGTGATGTTTGTTAGTTTGGAATCAGTTTTTTCTTTTTACCTTTACTCTGGATGGACGATTATCCTTAAGGTTAGGTTAGGTTAGGTTAGGTTAGGTTAGGTTATGCGGGTGAGTAAGGTTTTTTTTTTTTTCAGTTTATATGAGTATGTATTTTCTTATCATTGGTTAAGACTTTCGTTGTTTAATGTTTGTAAAGACTTATCTGGTTGTGTTGTTTATTCAGTGAGTGAGACAGGAAGTAATAAGAACATAAGAATGGAGGAAACTGCAGCGGGCCTATTGGCCCATACTGGGCAGTCCCGTTTACACCCAACCCCTATTGCTCATATGAGCATCCAACCTATGTTTGAAATGATGTAACCTTGTTTATATATATTGTCTTAGTAAAAACTGATGATAATGGTATTCTCTCTGTTGTTGTTGTGTGTGTGTGTGTGTGTGTGTGTGTGTGTGTGTGTGTGTGTGTGTGTGTGTATGTGTGTGTATGTGTGTGTGTGTATGTGTGTGTGTGTGTGTGTGTGTATGTATGTGTGTGTGTGTTAACTTATATTGGATAAACATTATTTTTTTAACTAAGAGATGAAAGGTGTAAATTATTTCATTGCCTGAGACTAATAAATAAAGTCAAGGGTTTCATCACCACCTACCACCACTACCATCATCACTATTCCAATTCCACCACGATCATCACCTCTCCACCACTATCACCACCACAGCCACCAGCTTCATCTACCACTATCACCACCACGGCCTTCCAACAATCATTTAAAGCATAACAGAAAACACATCACTACCGCCACTCCCGTAATATATAGTATACCCGGGGAGAGTGGAATTATGGCGAGGGAGAGACTATGGCTAGGAGGAATGGTGGGTTTAGGGAAAGAAATGAATATAACTAGGGAAAAAGTTGTAGGCTTTGGGGAAATAAATAGATTGGGGAGAATAAGTATAATAACGCCCAGATCTAGGAAGGGCTTTGGTATCCGATAAGAAATATAAGAGAGTAATAATTTGTAAACTCATAATATAGCCTACGAAAAGTGACATATTATAGTCGAAGGTTATTTAACATTCCTCCTCCAGAAAAAGTTGGGTTAGGGTTAGGCTTTGGTCAGTTACGGGCGTGCGGTGGGTGGGGTGTGGGCATATGGGCGGGCGGAGGGTGAAACTAATAATGAAAACTGACACTAAAATGTATGAGGATTACATAAGCATAATCATTACCTGGCCACAACAGGTAAAATATCCCACCGGTCGCTACACCTGTAAACAAGGTGAAGGAATTCCACCAAAACTCACCTGTTTAAAGATTACCACTGAGGCGCCGCGGTCACACCCCCTTTTCCACCGACCGCGGCACCCTGACCCTCCAGCACAATAGGGATCACGCCTTTTTCCTCAGGCGGTAATTGATGAAAAGGTGACCGCAGTTTCCAAAGTCCATTTAATAATTTCATTTATTTACCTAATAATCAACACCTTTACTTGACTAATGACCACTTCAACACTCATTATCACGGGGATTGAGCAAAATCAGGTAAAACAGGATAAAAGAAGGATTTATATTGAGAATAATGATAAATAATGGAAAGGTCAGGGTGAGGGCAAGAAGGAACTATCAGAGGGCAAGGCGGTGATGAGTTTGATAAACAATAGTTATAATGGCGATGCGACACACAATTGTACGGATAAATCTACCTCCCCCTCCCTCCCCCAGCCTACATGCTCCTGCACGCCACCCCTCGGGCAGGTAGACGCACCAAATATGTAATAACAGGTAGGCTCACCCAGAGACTCCACGACCCGGATAGGTGACTGCAGAAAGGCCCATGTTCCTATAAGAAGACCTCACTAACAGGTCCCTCCTCACGCCAATAGGTCCTCCTCACGTCAATAGATCCTCCTCACGTCAATAGGTCCTCCTCACGTCTGGAGGTCCTCCCACGCCCAGATCCTCCTCACGTCAGCCAGATCCTCCTCACGTCAATAGGTCCTCCTCACGCCACAGGTCCTCCTCACGCCAAAGACCCCACGCCACAGATCCTCACGTCACAGGGTCCTCCTCACGCCACAGGTCCTCCTCACGCCAATAGATCCTCCCCACGCCACAGGTCCTCCCCACGCCAAAGGTCCTCCTCACGCCAACAGGTCCTCCTCACGTCACAGGTCCTCCTCACGCCAATAGACCTCCTCACGCCAATAGATCCTCCTCACGTCAATAGGTCCTCCTCACGCAATAGGTCCTCTCACGCCAATTTGTCCTCCTCGTCGATAGGTCCTCCTCACGTCACAGATCCTCCTCACGCAATAGGTCCTCCTCACGTCACAGATCCTCCTCACGTCAATAGGTCCTCCTCACGTCAATAGATCCTCCTCCGTCAGGTCCTCCTCCGCCATAGATCCTCCCTACGCCAAAGGTCCTCCTCACGCCACAGGTCCTCCCCTCATCATAGGTCCTACCATAGAGGGTGGGTCTTATCGCCTCATGTTATCATTTTATATCTGAGAACTTTCAATATCTCTTGTGTTTACCTCGTCACCCAGTCTGTTTATGTTTTTATTACTGACTTCCTGTTTACCATGATCATCAACCTAACCTAACCTCATCTAACCTAACCTAACCTTAACCTAACTTTTTACCTTCGTTTCACTCTGCTACAAAAACCAATTAGATCCATGACAACAGACAACAACAACAACAAAAACGACAAAAACAACAACAAAAAACATTACGGAGCGCAAATATTCCAGTTTAAAAAGTAGAATTTAATTGGTAGAATTTTATTAGTAGTAGTATTTAAAATATTATACGATTAACAGTATTACCATAATATTCAAATAGAGCACACATACATATATATAGGAGGGGACCCTAATGAATACCTATATTAAAACCTATATTATACAGTTTCTGGAAAATATAGCAGATAATTAACGAAATAAAAACAATGGATTCAACTCCCACACACACCAAGCAGCAAACGGGATCAAACACGACAAAACAATTAAGAGACAACTAGACACACACACACACACACACACACACACACACACGTTGACTAGTGGAATCATACACTGAACACTGGTATAATGAAGCTATCGAGGTTACCTGTCTAAAAGGTAGAGCTGGAACCAATCAGTGAATCGAGAACTGAATACTGAGAGAGTTTGGATTAAAGAAAAAATCTCCCTTATGAACGAATATTAACCAGGTAAATTGTATCTGAAATTGTGCTTAATATTGTCGTTCTAAAGGTGTACTGGTAGAGACAAGCTTGTAGATTGTTTCTGTCGACTCTGGAAGCAAAGCTGAATTATATTTGATTCAGAAGAGAAACAACAAGAGATTAAATAAACATCAAGATAGAAATAGATGTAGGAAATATGAACGTTAGTAATACAATGAGTCAAAGGAACATAACATGAGAGATGATAAAATACAGGTGAGGTGATGTGTGTACAGGTATACACACACATCACTGAGACCAAGGTGTGGGACGAAGATGGTGGGTGACGGAGAGGAGGGACAGGGAGGGGGAAAGGGGGGGAGGGAGACAGGGAGGAGGAGAGGGGGTAGAGGGGGAGGGAGACAGGGGAGGAGGGAGAGGGGGGGTAGAGGGGGAGGGAGACAGGAGGAGGGAGAGGGGGGGAGAGGGGGGAGGAGACAGGAGGAGGGAGAGGGGGCAGAGGGGGGAGGGAGACAGGAGAGAGGAGAAGAGAGACAGGAGGGGGGAGAGGGGAGACAGGAGGAGGGAGGAGAGGGAGAAGAGACAGAAGGGGGTGTACAGACCATCTCTCTACTTCCTTCGTAAAAAAAAGGTAAAAAAATACGATAACAAGAAGTTAGTTTGTTTTTTGGGGGGGCAATAATTCCATCCTGTCAGAAATATTCCTCGATAAATCATAACAAAATTTTCCCGTTACAAAACCCAACTGTTTAAAACCCACTATTTATGCACCATTGACCTGCCGAAATTGCTATTGCTCTCTCTCTCTCTCTCTCTCTCTCTCTCTCTCTCTCTCTCTCTCTCACTATCCTAAAACCTCACGCCCTCTCCAGCGATCGTTTCTCAGTCCAATTTTCAACCTTGTAACTGTACCTTGGACGGTCCACCTCACCACTTCTATTTAACCTAACCAAACCCTTTCATCAACAGCACTCACCATTATTCTAAACTATTCATTCTATCATATTTTCCTAAACTATAAATCAAACTTGGGGGGAAAAAAAATATAAACTGTTCTTCTTTCTTCCTTTGTCTGTTGGGAGGAGAATATTAAACCTTTATATATATATTTTCTTACACGGAGTCCTCATAACGTGTGGATCTTCACTACTACGTGTTTAAGGAGGAAGAATCTTTAAGGATCTCACGAGGTTCTTGACCAAGGATTTTTAGGAGGACTTATACCTAAACCGTATATCCTTCAGGAGAGATAGATTTAGGATTTTATTTAATAGTTTAGTTAATAATTAATCTGTTTGGCTAATGTTACGAATAATAATAATAATAATAATAATAATAATAATAATAATAATAATAATAATAATAATAATAATAATAATAATAATAATAACAATAATAATAATAATAATAACAATAATAATAATAACAATAATAATAATAATAATAATAATAATAATAATAATAATAACAATAATAATAATAACAATAATAATAATAATAATAATAATAATAATAATAACAATAATAATAATAACAATAATAATAACAATAATAATAATAACAATAATAATAATAATAATAATAATAATAATAATAATAACAATAATAATAATAATAATAATAATAATAATAATAATAATAATAACAATAATAATAATAACAATAATAATAATAACAATAATAATAATAACAATAATAATAACAATAATAATAATAACAGCACCAAGAATATTTAGACAAACAGACAAAACGATATACAAAAGAAGAAAGAGAAACAAACAGGATAATAATTACTCTAGGAGACGCTAATAAAAAGGAACAATGGTATAAAATGAGATAAAACAGAGGGTGAGAGAAAGATGGAAGAGAAGAGAGATATTAGACGAGGAGAAGATAAACGAGATACTAAAGGGATAGCTGATGAAAATAAGAGAGAGACAATAAGATAGATGAGAGAGACATACGTGAGGGGAAGGTAAGGTGAGGGGTCATGGAAGGTGAGGGGAAGGTAAGGTGAGGGGTCATGGAAGGTGAGGGGAAGGTAAGGTGAGGGGTCAAGAAAGGTGAGGGGAGGGTAAGGTGAGGGGTCAAGTGAAGGTGAGGAGGGTAAGGAGGGGTCATGGGACAGAGGGGAAGGGGTAAGGTGGAGGGGTCATGGAAGGTGAGGGCTCTGGAAGGTGAGGGAAGGTGGAAGGTGAGGGGTCATGGAAGGTGAGGGGAAGGTAAGGTGAGGGTCATGGAAGGTGAGGGGAGGGTAAGGTGAGGGGTCATGGAAGGTGAGGGGAAGGTAAGGTAAGGGGTCATGGAAGGTGAGGGGAAGGTAAGGTGAGGGGTCATGGAAGGTGAGGGAAGGTAAGGTGAGGGTCATGAAGGTGAGGGAGGGTGGCAAGAGGGTCAGGAAGTAGGGAGGGTGGCAGGTGAGGGTCATGGAAGGTGAGGGGAAGGTAAGGTGAGGGGTCAGTGAAGGTGAGGGGAAGGTAAGGTGAGGGGTCAGGTGGGAAGGTGAGGGGAGGGTAAGGAGGGGTCATGGAAGGTAAGGGGGAAGGTAAGGTGAGGGGTCATGAAAGGTGAGAGGGGAAAGGTAAGGTGGGGGGCCGTGGAAGGGAGGGGAAGGTAAGGTGAGGGGTCATGGAAGGTGAGGGGAAGGTAAGGTGAGGGGTCATGAAAAGGTGAGGGAAATGCAAGGTGGGGGGGTCATGGAAGGTGAGGGAAGGTAAGGTGAGGGCTGGGGTCATGCACAGGAGGGGAAGGTATGGTGAGGGGTCATGAAAGGTGAGGGGAAGGTAAGGGGTGAGGGGTCAGTGAAAGGTGAGGGAAGGTAAGGCAGGGCTGAAGGTGAGGGAGGGCAAGGTGAGGGTCATGGAAGGCAGAGGGAAGGTAAGGTGAGGGGTCATGGAAGGTGAGGGGGAGGGCAAGGTGAGGGGTCAAGAAAGGTAAGGGAAGGTAAGGTGAGGGGTCAAAAGAAAGGTGAGGGGAAGGTAAGGTGAGGGATCAAGAAAGGTGAGGGAAGGTAAGGTGAGGGGTCATGGAAGGTGAGGGGAAGGTAAGGTGAGGGGTCATGGAAGGTGAGGGGAAGGTAAGGTGAGGGGTCATGGAAGGTGAGGGGTCATGGAAGGTGAGGGGAAGGTAAGGTGAGGGGTCTTGGAAGGAATGAAGGGAGAATGTAAATAGAAGAGAATGAAAAGAAGAATGAGGAAGGAAAGATAATGTGAACTATATAATGATACAAGGAATGAGACTAGACCATAGACCACACCTTTTATTCTACACACCTGTATAGTATAATTAGTATGAATGTATGACTGTATGAATGTTAAAACGTATAATAATGTAAGATCCATAAGATGATTCATTATACAAGACAATATTTTTTATCGCCATTAACAACAACCAAACTACAGGTAGCATGACAGGTACGATGACTTTATTACTCACCTGTGATATTTTTGTAACTTTCTTTTTAACACAACATCCAACACTTTAGTCAACAAGGCAAGACGAGGTAAACCACACACCACCACAAACAACCTCATTACCCAACGATAATCACCAGGTGTATAATCATAACTGTAAGCTATAATTCATACTATAAATAATTCCAATATATAATCATCCCTATAATCATCCCTAAACCCGAGACGTAAAAACACATTAAACTGACTTACTTAAGACAGCAACGTAAAGATCAGGGTGTAAATGCCTTCAAAATTGCACTTAGGTTTAAATGAGGTAAATACACAAGCCATAAACATTGTAAAACATGTAAATGAACTAATAATATTTACACTGAAGAGGACCCAGATAAATATTCGTTCAGTCGAGTTTTATCATAATGTTGGAGTTAAAAAAGAAATGGGTCTTTGGATTTTCAAGAGATAGATTGAACATATGAATAATTTGTACTGATCTGATTGGTGTAAGTGGTATTAAAATTTACTAACACAACCAATCAACTCATTGCTTATACGAATACTAAACCAATGAAGATAACTATAAGAACAGTGACAGAGAGAAAAGAATTACCACCTCCTTATCACCCCAGACGATAGGTAAACAAACTCCCATTTTCTCTCACGCATCACGTACTTTAATGGTAAACTCAGCTAAATAATGTGCTTTATAATTCACCCTGATGTAGTGGCAACAACTTACTTATCTATGTTACCTCCACCACACGCATCACGAGGCCAAACTCACACATAACATTTTACCTTCTAGATCGGTCGAGTTTCATTATATTTTACAACGATGTTTTGGTCACTTAGAGGAAATTTTACAGCCGAATTATTGAGTCTTAACTGTGCACCAAAATTCCTTCATAAATCACCCTACCACTTCATTCTTCTACTACCAACACTAACGACAGACGGTAATTACGTGGGTTAACTGCTTGTTCGCTCCGCCACACTATCTCCATGATCCGGGATGTGGTTAACCAGAACTCTCGCTTATAATGAGGAAAATGGCCAATCGATCCGACATTTTGTACACCTCCCGGGGCCCATCAACAGTCATTTAACTTCTTAACCTCGTGTCTGTGTTATTTTAAACTCCTAGACACACTAAGCCATTGGTAAAGAACGTATTTTAAACCTTAATTTATGTCTTAACGTCCATAAACTTACGATGTAATTCCTTAAGTGCGATAACACCTGGGTATATGAACTTACCTGTATGCTTAATTAACACTGATATACCTGTATGTCTATCTAACACACAGAGAGAGAGAGAGAGAGAGAGAGAGAGAGAGATAGGACAAACTATAGCTCCCCTTCAGGTCATTACAGCACGACACAACACACCCAAACCTGACCCCAGCCACAAGGATTCCTCCACTCACTACACCTGATCATGGCTTTTAATTACTCCTCCCACTGTGCTCCGTGACGTTACTCCAGGGTTTTTTTCTACACCCAAATGCTCCACCTAATTTAAATAACTACTACTCTTAATACTCCATGTTCAACTCTCTCTAGATCATTATATTCAGAAAGTTAATGTCACTCCTTAACCAAATCCTTCAACTGGGGAAGATTTAAGACGGAAATAGAAACGAAAATGGAGATGGGAAGGGAAGGGAAGGGAGAGAGATATATATACCGTAGTAAACCTTTGAGAATCAGGTCCCCTAGAATCAGAGAAATGTTAGTCGTTGCCTCAAGGTTTCTATTACAACTGTGGGCGGTGACGGCGGCGGTGACGGAGGAGTCGTGTCACAGGCGGGTTATCGCGACCACCATCACAATTAAAGGAGATGTGGGGAGTCAGGAAGCCCTCTCTGCCAGCCACGCCTCTCCCCGGACCTACCTACCTACGCCCCACGACCACTACCACACGAAGGAGGCCAAGCGGAAGGTGGTCAAGGTGCTCACGTCTATTCATGTTATTTATAGTGGGAGATATCATCAACAACTGCCATACTCACGTCTATTCATGGTGGGGTGATATCATCTACCACACTCACGTCTACTCATGTTACTTACGGTAGGTGATAGAAATACATAGGGGTAGGCGGACATTTTGGCCCTCTAGCGGATAAACAGTTAACTCACTGTAGCCCTCTAGCGGATAAACAGTAAACTCACTGTAGCCCTCTAGCGGATAAACAGTAAACTCACTGTAGCCCTCTAGCGGATAAACAGTAAACTCACTGTAGCCCTCTAGCGGATAAACAGTAAACTCACTGTAGCCCTCTAGCGGATAAACAGTAAACTCACTGTAGCCCTCTAGCGGATAAACAGTAAACTCACTGTAGCCCTCTAGCGGATAAACAGTAAACTCACTGTAGCCCTCTAGCGGATAAACAGTAAACTCACTGTAGCCCTCTAGCGGATAAACAGTAAACTCACTGTAGCCCTCTAGCGGATAAACAGTAAACTCACTGTAGCCCTCTAGCGGATAAACAGTAAACTCACTGTAGCCCTCTAGCGGATAAACAACCACTGTAGCCTTTCAAAGTGGACAAACAAAATTTCACTGTAGCCTCAGCGTGATAAACAGTAAATCACTGTGCTCCTTCAGCGACAGTCAGTAAACTAGTGTCCTAGCGATAAACAAACTAAGCCCTAGGGAAACAGTAACTCACACTGTAGCCTGGATAAACAGTAAACTCACTGTAGCCTCTAGCGGATAAACAGTAAACTCACTGTAGCTTTCAGGATAAACAGTAAACCACTGTAGCCCTAGCGGATAAACAGTAAACTAGCGGATAAACAGTAAACCACTCACTAGCTCCTAGCGGATAAACAGTACCACTAGCATAAACAGTAACAGCCTCTGCGGATAAACAGTAACTACAGCTCTGTAAAGTACCTGAGCTCTAGGATAAAAGTTCAGCTAGGGATAAACAGTAAACTCACTGTAGCCCCTAGCGGATAAACAGTAAACTCACTGTGGCCTCTTAGAGGATAAACAGTGAAACTCGTAGCCCTCTAGCGGATAAACAGTAAACTCACTGTAGCCCTCTAGCGGATAAACAGTAAACTCACTGTAGTCTTCAGCGGATAAACAGTAAACTCACTGTGGCCCTTAGCGGATAAACAGTAACCATTGTAGCCCTCTAGCGGATAAACAGTAAACTCACTGTAGCCCTTCAGCGGATAAAACAGTAATCATGTGTAGATAAACAGTAAACTCATGTAGCCCTAGCGGATAAACAGTAATGTGGTGTTGGTTTGGGTGTTGTGGGGTTTGTGTTTTGTGTTGGTGGGGTTTGTGTGGGTGTTGTTGATAAACAGTAAACTCACTGTAGCCCTCTAGCGATAAACAGTAAAATCACGTAGCCCTAGCGGATAAACAGTTAACCCACTGTAGCCTCTAGCGGATAAACAGTAAACTTTGTTGTGTTTGTTGTGTTGGTGTTGTGTTGTGTGGTGGTGTTGTGTTGGGTGTTGTGGGTGTTTGTGTGGGTGTTGGTTGGGTGTTTGTTGGGTGTTGTGTGGGTGTTGTAGCCCTCTAGCGGATAAACAGTAAACTCACTGTAGCCCCTAGCGGATAAACAGTAAATCACTGTAGCCCTCAGCGGATAACAGTAAACTCACTGTAGCCCTCAGCGGATAAACAGTAAACTCACTGTAGCCCTAGCGATAAACAGTAAACCTGTATCGTAGCCTCTAGCGGATAAACAGTAAACTCACTGTGCCCTCTAGCATAAACAGTAACTCACTGTAGCCCTAGCGGATAAACAGTAAATTCTGTAGCCTTAGTGATAAACAGTAAATCACTGTAGCCTCAGGATAAACAGTAAACTCACTGTAGTTTGTGTTTGTGTTGTGTGCTCTAGCGGATAAACAGTAACTCACTGTAGCTGGGTGTGTTTGGGTTGTGCCTCTAGCGGATAAACAGTAAACTCACTGTAGCCTCTAGCGACAAACAGTAAATTGTGTAAGGATAAATGTAAACTTTGGGCAAATGTGTGCCCTGTACTTTCCTTATTACCCTGCCCAGTTTTATACGCCCAGATTTACAACACTTTCAAACTACAATAGTCTGACACTTGTTTTATGACTTTGACCTTAAAGTTTAGAAATTGGCTTAAAACGTGAAAGTTATGACCAATTTAGTAGTAATGTGTAACTTCGCTTTTAGTTATATTGTGTACTGAGTCATTCTGATTGTTTAGTACATACAGAAATTTTCAAACAATTCAACATTACTCAATCAAAAGTATCAGTCACTCAAAAAAATAAATCATTTTTCGTTTATAGGGTAATAAATTTTCCTTTATGTAATATTTCAGAGTCAACAGGTAACCCCAGTGTCCATTTGAATACACCATTATATACCTGAGTGTTGTAAGCCTGTAAACACCTGGCTGAGAAGCAAAGCCTGAAACACCTGGCTGAGTGTATACCTTCGGTCATCTCGGTGTTTACATGTAACTCTCCCACACTATGTCCATGTCCTGGGGCCACAATAAACTCTATAAATGACTCTGCCTCAAACACAGAAACTTTATGCTAATCGCTATTTATCGCTGAACATTGTACGAGGAGACTATTTTTTATATTTTAAACCGACGCGCCGTCCTATGCTTGAACAAATTGCTTACATTAAATAAACTGCAGATACGACAAACATCAAACACCCTCTCTTGAAACAGGAAGTGG
>NW_024727825.1:0-9469 GCF_018991925.1 Homarus americanus | reverse complement strand
ATGATGGATGATGTTATATGCAGTGATCATGGGTGGTGTTATATGTAGTGATGATCTATCTATATAAAACAAAGACGTATGTCTGTTTGTTTGTGTGTGTGATTTTGTTTTTGTGGCCGCACGAGAATCTCGAAAACTACTTTACCGATTTGTAATGATGATGGATGGTGTTATATGTAGTGATGATGAATGGTGTTATATGTAGTGATGATGGATGATGTTATATGTAGTGATGATGGATATTGTTATATGTAGTGATGATGGGTGGTGTTATATGTAGTGATGATGGATGGTGTTATATGTAGTGATGATGGATGGTGTTAATTGTGGTGATGATGGATATTATATGTAGTGATGATGGGTGGTGTTATATGTAGTGATGATTAGACAATAAAATAATAACAATTTAATGCTAAAAAAATACTTTGCTGTACCGTTGTAGTGAAAAACATGGTGGAACTTATATACACCGTTCATGAGCTATTGATGGAAGAAGAAGTTTTGGGGACTGAAGAGTGACAAAATGTGGAGCCTCCTGCAGGGTGGCGTCCTAACGTGGCCTAGCGAATGAGACGGCCAGAGGGCGGCGTTTCTGCAAGTTCATTATAATAATCTCGCAGGTAGACTTCACTACGATTTACTCTCCTACCTATAGCCTTCCTTTGTCCAATAATATTCTTTGAATAATTATTTATCCATTTAGGGTAATTGTTGTATGATCTTATTATTCTGTATGGTATGTTCTGCCTTTGTGCATTCAGCAACTCTTTTTTTTAAATTGTTGTGGAATTCGGCAGCCTCAGATCTCGTTATCAGGTCTCCCGGTAAGGTGAGGTCGCCCTCTGTGGGTACATTGTGAGAGGTCATCTCATGTGAGATCATGTAGTTCACCCCTAAGCGAGATACCCCTTCTTTCAGCTGCCTCTTCAAACTATCAAAGTTTGCCCTTCTGAAAACTGGGACTTTAGTGGAATTTTCCTTGCGGCTGCCCTTTAATTATAACTGGAATCTAATATCTTTGTGATCGCTGTTAGCAAGTTCGTTCCCTACCTCGACATTACTAATGAGGTTTTCTCTGTTTGACAGAACTAAATCGTGTATATTATCACCCAAGGTAGGTTCGGTTATATGTTGGCTTAGGAAACAGACCTGGATTGTTTCGAGAAAATCCTCTGATTTTCAGTTACCCGTAAGGTCAATCCAATCTATTTGTCTAAAGTTAAAGTAGCCTACTATACAGACATTGCTATGTACTGTATGGAAGCCCTGCACATTTCATCCCAAAAAAGTCGCTTATTAACTCTATCAAGATTAGGTCTATATATTACTCCTGCAATCAATTTTTTCCTTCCATCGATTAATTCTATCCAAATTGTTTCTGTATTCCGTTCTGTTTTATTACCTTATTTATGTCACACTTCAGATTATCCCTTACATAGATTGCTACTCCGCCTCCTTTCCTAATCTGCCTATCGGTATGGAATAATTTGTTACCTGCAATTTGGTATTCGACAGGTAACTCACGTGACTCTAGGTTTATCCATGTTTCAATGAATGCTATTATATCGATTTTTTCGGTACATACTACAACAACCACTGTATACTGGATTCACTACAACAATCACTGTATACTGTGTTCACTATAACAACCACTGTACACAGTGTTCACTACAACAATCACTGTATACTGTGTTCACTACAACAACCACTGTATACTGTGTTCACTACAACAATCACTGTATACTGTGTTCACTACAACAACCACTGTATACTGTGTTCACTACAACAATCACTGTATACTGTGTTCACTACAACAACCACTGTATACTGTGTTCACTACAACAACCACTGTATACTGTGTTCACTACAACAACCACTGTATACTGTGTTCACTACAACAATCACTGTATACTGTGTTCACTACAACAACCACTGTATACTGTATTCACTACAACAACCACTGTGAAATGTGTTCACAACAACCACACTATACTGTGTTCACTACAACAACCACTGTATACTGTGTTCACTACAACAACCACTGTATAATGTGTTCACAACAACCACTGTATACTGTGTTCACTACAACAACTACTGTATACTGTGTTCACTGCAACAACCACTGTACACTGTGTTCACTACAACAACCACTGTATACTGTGTTCACTACAACAATCACTGTATACTGTGTTCACTACAACAATCACTGTATACTGTGTTCACTACAACAACCACTGTATACTGTGTTCACTACAACAACCACTATATACTGTGTTCACTACAACCACTGTATACTGCGTTCACTACAACAACCACTGTATACTGTGTTCACTACAACAACCACTATATACTGTGTTCACTACAACAACCACTGTACACTGTGTTCACAACAACCACTGTACACTGTGTTCACAACAACCACTGTATACTGTGTTCACTACAACAACTACTGTATACTGTGTTCACTACAACATCCACTGTATACTGTGTTCAATACAACAACCACTGTATACTGTGTTCACTACAACAACCACTGTATACTGTGTTCACTACAACCACTGTATACTGTGTTCACTACAACAACCACTGTATACTGTGTTCACTACAACAATCACTGTATACTGTGTTCACTACAACAACCACTGTATACTGTGTTCACTACAACAACCACTATATACTGTGTTCACTACAACAACCACTGTACACTGTGTTCACTACAACAACCACTGTACACTGTGTTCACAACAACCACTGTATACTGTGTTCACTACAACAACTACTGTATACTGTGTTCACTACAACATCCACTGTATACTGTGTTCAATACAACAACCACTGTATACTGTGTTCACTACAACAACCACTGTATACTGTGTTCACTACAACCACTGTATACTGTGTTCACTACAACAACCACTGTATACTGTGTTCACTACAACAATCACTGTATACTGTGTTCACTACAACAACCACTGTATACTGTGTTCACTACAACAACCACTGTTTTCTGTGTTCTCTACAACTATTGTATACTGTGTTCACTACAACAACCACTGTATACCGTGTTCACTACAACAACTACTGTACACTGTGTTCACTACAACAACCACTGTATAGTGTGTTCACTAAAACAATCACTGTATACTGTGTTCACTACAACAACGACTTTACACAGTGTTCACTACAACAACCACTATACACAGTGTTCACTACAACAACCACTGTACACTGTGTTCACTACAACAACCTCTGTATACTGTGTTCACTACAACAACCACTGTAAATTGTGTTCACTACAACAACCACTGTAAATTGTGTTCACTACAACAACCACTGCAAATTGTGTTCACTACAACAACCACTGTATACTGAGTTCACTACAACAACCACTGTATACTGTGTTCACTACAACAACCACTGTATACTGTTTTCACTACAACAATCACTGTATACTGTGTTCACTACAACAACCACTGCATTGTGTTCACTACAACAACCACTGTATAATGTGTTCACAACAACCACTTTATACTGTGTTCACTACAACAACTACTGTATACTGTGTTCACTACAACAGCCACTGTATACTGTGTTCACTACAACAACCACTGTATAATGTGTTCACAACAACCACTGTATACTGTGTTCACTACAACAACCACTGTGTACTGCGTTCACTACAACAACCACTGTATACTGTGTTCACTACAACAACTAGGGTATATATTTTCACTACAACAACCACTGTATACTGTGTTTACTACAACAACCACTATATACTGTGTTCACTACAACAACCGCTGTATACTGTGTTCCCTACAACAACCACTGTATACTGTGGTCACTTCAACAACCACTGTACACTGTGTTCACTACAACAACCACTGTATACTGTGTTCACTACAACAACCACTGTATACAGTGTTCACTTCAACAACCACTGTATACTGTGTTCAATACAACACCTACTGTACACTGTGTTCACTACAACAACCACTGTATACTGTGTTCACTTCAACAACCACTGTATACAGTGTTCACTCCAACAACCACTGTATACTGTGTTCACTACAACAACTAGGGTATATATTTTCACTACAACAACCACTGTATACTGTGTTTACTACAACAACCACTATATACTGTGTTCACTACAACCACTGTATACTGTGTTCACTACAACCACTGTATACTGTGTTTACTACAACAACCACTATATACTGTGTTCACTACAACAACCGCTGTATACTGTGTTCCCTACAACAACCACTGTATACTGTGGTCACTTCAACAACCACTGTATACAGTGTTCACTCCAACAACCACTGTATACTGTGTTCACTACAACAACTAGGGTATATATTTTCACTACAACAACCACTGTATACTGTGTTTACTACAACAACCACTATATACTGTGCTTACTACAACAACCACTATATACTGTGTTCACTACAACAACCGCTGTATACTGTGTTCCCTACAACAACCACTGTATACTGTGGTCACTTCAACAACCACTGTATACTGTGTTCACTCCAACAATCACTGTATACTGTGTTCACTACAACAACCACTGTATACAGTGTTCACTACAACAACCACTGTACACTGTGTTCACTACAACAACCACTGTATACTGTGTTCACTACAGCAACCACTGTATACTGTGTTCACTACAACAACCACGGTATACCGTGTCTACTACAACAACCACTGTATACTGTGTTCACTACAACAACCACTGTATACAGTGTTCACTACAACAACCACTGTACACTGTGTTCACTACAGCAACCACTGTATACTGTGTTCACTACAACAACCACTGTATACTGTGTTTACTACAACAACCACTGTATACTGTGTTCACTACAACCACTGTATACTGTGTTCAGTACAACAACCACTGTATACTGTGTTCACTACAACAATCACTGTATACTGTGTTCACTACAACAACCACTGTATACTGTGTTCACTACAACAACCACTGTATACTGTGTTCACTACAACAACCACTGTATACTGTGTTCACTACAACAACCACTGTATACTGTGTTCACTACAACAACCACTGTATACTGTGTTCACTACAACAACCACTGTATACAGTGTTCACTACAACAACCACTGTACACTGTGTTCACTACAACAACCACTGTATACTGTGTTCACTACAACAACCACTGTATACTGTGTTCACTACAACAACCACTGTATACTGTGTTCACTACAACAACCACTGTACACTGTGTTCACTACAACAACCACTGTATACAGTGTTCACTACAACAACCACTGTACACTGTGTTCACTACAACAACCACTGTATACTGTGTTCACTACAACAATCACTGTATACTGTGTTCACTACAACAACCACTGTATACTGTGTTCACTACAACAACAACTGTATAGTGTGTTCACTACAACAACCACTGTATACTGTGTTCACTACAACATCCACTGTATACTGTGTTCACTACAACAACCACTGTATACTGCGTTCACTACAACAACCACTGCATTCTGTGTTCACTACAACAACTATTGTATACTGTGATCACTACAACAACCACTGTATACTGTGTTCACTACAACAACCACTGTATACTGTGTTCACTACAACAACCACTGTATACTGTGTTCACTACAACAACCCCAGTAACAACCTTGGCAGCCAAATCACTCACAACATTAGATCATAAAAAGATAGGATGTTCTTGGCAGAAACACAAGTACCTGCCCTAGACTCCTCACCATTGGCTAGGACATAACACACGAAAATGAAAGGCAAAAAATTGCAACAGTTGCTAAACATACAAACACCTGACATAAATATAACACTTAAGACGAAAGTTAGCTTAAACACAAACATGAGATAACAGAAGCACTTGGGTTGAGCCCCAAGACCTATCATTCTACTACTATTTTCCAATTTCCTCGCTTTTCTTCTGCACTATCCACCAACCCCAAGTCCCTCCAAATTCCACCATTATTCTTCAAGTCCAGTTCCCGCACCACCAATCTACGCACCTGCATCAAGATTTCTTCATACTTACTTCATCCATCGATCGATCGATACTGTGTTTACTACAACAACCACTGTATTCTGTGTTCACTACAACAACCACTGTATAATGTGTTCACTACAACAACCACTGTATACTGTGTTCACTACAACAACCACTGTATTCTGTGTTCACTACAACAACCACTGTATAATGTGTTCACTACAACAACCACTGTATACTGTGTTCACTACAACAACCACTGTATACTGTGTTCACTACAACAACCACACTGTGTTCACTACAACAAATCACTGTGTTCACTACAACAACCACTGTTTTCTGTGTTCTCTACAACTATTGTATACTGTGTTCACTACAACAACCACTGTATACCGTGTTCACTACAACAACCACTGTATACTGTGTTCACTACAACAACCACTGTTTTCTGTGTTCTCTACAACTATTGTATACTGTGTTCACTACAACAACCACTGTATACCGTGTTCACTACAACAACCACTGTATACTGTGTTCACTACAACAACCACTGTTTTCTGTGTTCTCTACAACTATTGTATACCGTGTTCACTACAACAACCACTGTATACTGTGTTCACTACAACAACCACTGTTTTCTGTGTTCTCTACAACTATTGTATACTGTGTTCACTACAACAACCACTGTATACCGTGTACACTACAACACTAAATATTTGTATCTAACCTTAATATATTATATTTCTTTGTTTCTTAAAAACATTCAGATGTTTTTCTTACAAGTTATAAATAATTTTCTGAACATGGTCAGCCGTTAAATCACTAGACACGATGGTGACAGCGAGGAGACGTAGCCTGCGTTTATCAGTCCCATTGTAGATGACACTGTACCCGAGCCAGAAAATAATCACGGCATACCTATAGGGTTGAAAACTTTACGTGAGAGAGAGGAAGGAAGTGTAAAGAATGCTGAACGTTGGAAGTTTGAAAATATCAGTCCTGTACATAAGATAGAGACGGAGGACAAGAAAGGAAAACGGGGTGATAAAGAATGTGAAGGAGGGGGAAGTATGCATATTGATAAACGTAAGAAACTGAGAGGTAAAAGGTAGCCGAGGGGTAAGAAAAGAAAATATGATGATGTAGAAAGTGAAGAAGGCAGTATGGAGAAGACCAAACGTAGGAAGGTTGAACATATCAGTCCTCAACACAAGATAGAGACGGAGGACAAGAAAGGAAAACGGGGTGATAAAGAATGTGAAGGAGGGGGAAGTATGCATATTGATAAACGTAAGAAACTGAGAGGTAAAAGGTAGCCGAGGGGTAAGAAAAGAAAATATGATGATGTAGAAAGTGAAGAAGGCAGTATGGAGAAGACCAAACGTAGGAAGGTTGAACATATCAGTCCTCAACACAAGATAGAGACGGAGGATATGAAAGGAAAACGGGGTGATAAAGAATGTGAAGGAGGGGGAAGTATGCATATTGATAAACGTAAGAAACTGAGAGGTAAAAGGTAGCCGAGGAAAATGTGATGATGTAGAAAGTGAAGAAGGCAGTATGGAGAAGACCAAACGTAGGAAGCTTGACTTCAGTATATTGGTCGATGATGTCACAATGATGGAAGTTGATGAGAAGATGGAAGTTGATGAGAAGATGGAGGTTGATGAGAAGATGGAAGTTGATGAGAAGATGGAAGTTGATGAGATTACGAGGGAAGAATATATAAATATCCCCAATGGTGTGGAGATCTTCAGATTTTGACAAATTTTGTTCTTCGAAGGTAAAATGGTTTTCTCTTGAAGGATTTTAGGGGCTACAGTTTCGAAGAAAATGAATTTTCACATTTTGTATATATGTATACTAGCAGAATCGCCATGTTTGTCACTACAAAGATCAGCAAAGTATATTTTTTTAGCATTAAACTTATTATTTTCTTGTCAAATCATCACTACATATAACATTATCCATCATCACTACATATAACACCACCCATCATCACTACATATAACACCACCCATCATCACTACATATAACAACATCCATCATCACATATAACACCATCCATCTTCACTACATATAACACAATCTATCATCACTACATATAGCACCACCCATCATCACTACATATAACACCACTCATCATCACTACATATAACAACATCCATCATCACTACATATAACATCATCCATCATCACTACATATAACATCATCCATCATCACTACATATAACACCATCCATCATCACTACATATAACACCACCCATCATCACTACATATAACACCATTCATCATCACTACATATAACATCATCCGTCATCACTACATATAACACCATCCATCATCACTACATATAACACCATCACGAGATTCTCGTGCGGACACACAAACAAAAACACACACACACACACACACACACACACACAAGCAGACATACTTCTTTGTTTTATATAGATAGACAATATATAGTAACACACTGTATAATGGTTACTTACTTATCTTGATTAAACTCGAAGCTTTTTTTGCTTGTCTGTTGTATTCAAGGTCTGGAGCATCTCTTTTTTAATGTCCAGCAGTAGGTTGCTAACATTGACGGACTCCATTTTCCCTGGTAACGTTTCTCCATCGTTGATTTGTCCTGGTGGAAACGTTCACCATGTTCACCACTGACTGCTTCGCAGTTGGCCGGAAAAAAAAATCAGATGAGAATGGAAGAAATGTATCTTCAAAAACATATTGCAGCCCATTCTTTGATCGGACAACAGCAGGTTTTCCACCAGATCCCTGTAATTGCAAGCTTTATTATTTCCGAGAAAATTGGTTGCCAATAACCGGAAAACATTCCACGCTGTGTTCTCCTCATCACTCAGGATAGGGTCAAACTCCTCATCTCTGAGGAGCTCGGGGATCTGTGGACCAACGAAAACACCCTCTATGATTTTTTGCATCACTGAGCTTTGGCAATTTACTACGGAGGTACTTAAAGGCTGCCCCCGTTTTATCTATTGCCTTTTATGTGTAAGAGTGGTAACAAAATCTTGCTCGATTTTACTGGTGGGGGATACTGAAATTTTTTTGTTCCAGGTTCCAATGAGCGATAGGAGCGGCCAATCCCTCTTGATGTAATGGAAAGTCCTTGCCCGACTATCCCATTCACACAGAAAACAACAATACTTAGTGTAGTCCGGCTACAGTCCAAGCAAGATGACAACAACCTTCAGGGCGCCACAAAGATACCACTGATGTTTATTATATTTTATACAGTTCAAAAGTTGCTTCATGTTATTATATGTTTCCTTCATGTGGACAGCATGACCAACTGGAGTTGATGGCAACACGTTGCCAACATGCAACAAAACCGCTTTTATACTCATCTTCGATGAATCAATGAACAGTCTCCACTCGTCAGGATTGCGAATAATGCTGAGGGCTGCCATCAAACCATCGATAT
>NW_024727824.1:0-12891 GCF_018991925.1 Homarus americanus | reverse complement strand
GGTGTTATGAGGGACCACGTGGTGTAGTAATTCCCTCACAGATGGTGTTATGGGGGACCTCACGTGGTGTAATTACCTCACAGATGGTGTTATGAGGGTCCTCACGTGGTGTAGTAATTCTCTCACAGATGGTGTTATGAGGGACCTGACGTGGTGTAGTAATTCCTTCACAGATGGTGTTATGAGGGGGCCTCACGTGGTGTAGTAATTCCCTCACAGATGGTGTTATGAGGGGGGCCTCACGTGGTGTAGTAATTCCTTCACAGATGGTGTTATATGGGCCTCACGTGGTGTAGTAACTCCTTCACATATGGTGTTATGAGGGGCCTCACGTGGTGTAGTAGTTCCCTCACAGATGTTGTTATGAGGGGCCTCACGTGGTGTAGTAATTCCCTCATAGATGGTGTTATGCGGGGCCTCACGTGGTGTAGTAATTCCCTCACAGACGGTGATATATGAGTGAGGTGTGGTCCCAGGCCTTCCTATCGTAGACGGATTAACACATCGCTGATTGTTGGGTCTCACGGGCCGTTATCACTGGGTACCTAGGACCTCACTGTGTGAAGGTTAACTTGGGTACGACTGTTACTGTTGAGTTGTTCTCATTGACTTAAGCACTGTTCACCACTGTTTACCTCTGTTTAACACTGGTTCCATTCCTTTCCTAAATGAAATAGTAACTTCTGGCGAGAACTTGTTGATATTCCGGTGGGGAGGAGGGTTCAGGGGAGGGAATTGGTATGGGCCAACTTAACAGTTGACCTGGCTGCTCCGAGAGGAGTGCCAGGTACGTCTTGACCCTTCTGTGGTGTGTGTGTGTGTGTGTGTGTGTGTGTACGTTGGCGACACACGGATGTAATTGTCAGCTTGCTCGCCTCGCAAGCGAATGAACCCGGGTTCCATTTCCGGGCAGGGTGAGACCATGAGCAAGTTCCTTTGCGTCATTTACCTCTATCTACCCAACAGTAATTGGGGACCTGGATGTTAATCGATTCGCGCGTCGTGTTACGGGGTAATGGTTAGCCAGTGCAGTTGGCCACGGACTATTCCTTGACACTGGGTCACTCAGGTCATTAACTCAGGGTGTGGTTGTTGCGTTGGCGACAGCTTCAACACCTTAAACAAATTCACGCCCAGGTGGCCCTTGGGCCTGGCCATTCTCATTACAGGAGGGGCAACCATTATAATAATAAAAAAAATAAATAAATAAAACGATCATCAACTTCAGGTACACCAATCATCCTTGTAAAAAAATCCTGATTGAATAATTTCCTCAATAACATACAAGTGAACCAAACTTGGGTACTACACAACTGCAGTATCACTCAATGACTTATTTTTCACTATATCTACTACCACTTAACATTTCTATATCAGTTCAACAACCATCACTCAACCTTGTTCCATTTTATTTAAAGTTCGTTAATCAATAAGAGGAATTATTATGACAACACAAGCATTCATTAATCAGTCTCCATTGTGAATCATTTTGCTGGGGTGTGTGGGAGGATTACGCTGTATAATAACTTTAGTGTTTTGTATATCCAGAAGAATCTTAACTCCTGCTTACTCCAACTAATAACTAACCTAATCTAACACAACCTAACCTAATCTAATCTAACCTAACCTGAAAAATCTCCACAACAACTTACTCCAACTAATAACTAACCAAACATAAGCTAACATAATTACAGACAGACAGACACACACACACACACACACACACACACATACACACACACACACACACATAAACCATAAATATGTTATATGGAACATAAATATAACTTCCAAAATCACTCTCATATACTTCCTAACCGCGGCCTGACGAAATAGTACACCTGTAACGTTCTGTCAGGGCTCAGGTCGAGGCTCCTCCTTACTGATCATCTATACGTGTGTGTGAGTGTGAGATGTTTCCTAGTATGTAATAAAAAAGGCGGGGATCCGCTTTTGAATTTTGCCACATACAGCGGCTAGTTTATTGTGCACCCATATTCATCCCGTGAACGGTAGCGTAGGCAGATTATAGTTAAACAGTAGAAGTCAGAATATTATGGCACTGAATGTTAAAAACAATGTATTTCCAAAAAATTATTTGTTTAGTTCTGTACAGTACATCGCCCTCTCCCTCAACCTGCCATTATTCAATAAATTATTTGTTCCCTCGTTCTAACAAGAGATACACGATAACATATCCTATTTGAAGATAAAAATACACTGTCCAGGAAGAGTCATAACAAACTTGGGGGTTATCTGAGAGAGAGAGAGAGAGAGAGAGAGAGAGAGAGAGAGAGAGAGAGAGAGAGAGAGAGAGAGAGAGAGAAAAAAAACAATACCTTCTACAGTACAATTATATAGTATGACCACCATGACTCACGGAGATCTGTACCTCTTGGCTCCTGACCTGTGTTGACCTTGTGTATACTCACCCAGTTGACCTTTCCTGCCCTATCTCGCCCATTCCTCCTACAGTCAAGGGCTGGGGGGGCCGAGGAGGCGGGGAGGAACGGAGGGAAATGGTTCTGTAAGCATAGTTGAAGTTAGGTTAGGTTACGTTCAAATGAGTGATAGATCAGGTCCCATGGTTAGTTTATCTCTCTCTCTCTCTCTCTCTCTCTCTCTCTCTCTCTCTCTCTCTCTCTCTAACACATATATATCCCTATTCTGTAAAATCGTGTGGTTATTTATATTTACTCACTGTTGACATTCTGGGAGAGAGAAAGAGAGAGAGAGAGAGATGTAGATTGAGAGAAAGATATTATTGAGAGAGTAGACGAGGGAAATAGACTGGAGAGAGAGAGAGAGATGTGAATTAGTGTTTACTCCCACTCATAAGTATAGTATTAGTCTTCTTATATTATACAGGGTCTCCAGTCCACATTAAAATGAAAACAACTTTGTAAAACCTTATAAACTTTTGATTGAATGATAACAGATTAATATCCACACACACATTATAGTCAGTCTCTTCGAGTTTCATTTGGTGTATGGGTATATATCGTTTGGGTATAAGGTATAAGGCATCATTCGGGAGAGGTCAGGTCAGGTCAAAGTAAAGGTAAGGTCAGGGTAGGTGATCTCAGTGGCCAGGAAACGTGAATTTTTAAGTTGGGATGAATATTTTTTTTTGGGGGGGGAGGAGGGAGGGGGGAAGCGAGTATGATTTTATATGATGGTGATGAAGGAAGGAATAGAGGGAGAGATGGAGAGGAATTATGAAGGAGGGAAGGTTGAAGGAAAGATGAGTATAGGAAAAGGAAGGGAGGAAGGAGACAGGGAAAATTGAAAAACTGATAAAGATGATGGAAGGGTGAAAATAAAGAGGATGGCGAGGAAAGAAAGAAGGATAGAGGGAAGGAAAGAAATCACTAAAATTTTAAATGAAAAAATGAAGACGAAAATCAACAAAAAATTAAATAAAAGAAGAAATAATCATGAGAGAAGAAAGAAGAGAAATGGCTGGATTGACAAACACGACAGCCACACGGACACGACGACAAGAGATTATGTTAATTTGCCAAAAACTTGGTGGTTGTGATGTGTCTGTCTGTCTGTCTGTCGCTTCCTGTTGGTGTAGGATGATAATTAGCTGCTTAGATCTCTCTCTCTCTCTCTCTCTCATATCTACTTCAGGAGACGTGTGTGTGTGTGTGTGTGTGTGTGTGTGTGTGTGTGTACGTTGGCGACACACGGTGTAATTGTCAGCTTGCTCGCCTCGCAAGCGAATGAACCCGGGTTCCATTTCCGTGCAGGGTGAGACCATGAGCAAGTTCCTTTGCGTCATTTACCTCTATCTACCCAACAGTAATTGGGGACCTGGATGTTAATCGATTCGCTCGTCGTGTTACGGGGTAATGGTTAGCCAGTGCAGTTGGCCACGGACTATTCCTTGACACTGGGTCACTCAGCTCATTAACTCAGGGTGTGGTTGTTGTGTTGGCGACAGCTTCAACACCTTAAACAAATTCACGCCCAGGTGGCCCTTAGGCCTGGCCATTCTCATTACAGGAGGGGCAACCATTATAATAATAAAAAAAATAAAAAATAAAACGATCATCAACTTCAGGTACACCAATCATCCTTGTAAAAAAATCCTGATTGAATAATTTCCTCAGCAACATACAAGCGAACCAAACTTGGGTACTACCCAACTACAGTATCACTCAATGACTTATTTTACACTATATCTACTACCACTTAACATTTCTATATCAGTTCAACAACCATCACTCAACCTTGTTCCATTTTATTTAAAGTTCGTTAATCAATAAGAGGAATTATTATCACAACACAAGCATTCATTAATCAGTCTCCATTGTGAATCATTTTGCTGGGGTGTGTGGGAGGATTACGCTGGATAATAACTTTAGTGTTTTGTATATCCAGAAGAATCTTAACTCCAGCTTACTCCAACTAATAACTAACCTAATCTAACACAACCTAACCTAATCTAATCTAACCTAACCTGAAAAATCTCCACGACAACTTACTCCAACTAATAACTAACCAAACATAAGCTAAGATAATTACAGACAGACAGACAGACAGACACACACACACACACGCACACACACACACATAAACCATAAATATGTTATATGGAACATAAATATAACTTCCAAAATCACTCTCATATACTTCCTAACGGCGGCCTGACGAAATAGTACACCTGTAACATTCTGTCAGGGCTCAGGTCGAGGCTCTTCCTTACTGATCATCTATACGAGTGTGTGAGTGTGAGATGTTTCCTAGTATGTAATAAAAAAGGCGGGGATCCGCTTTTGAATTTTGCCACATACAGCGGCTAGTTTATTGTGCACCCATATTCATCCCGTGAACGGTAGCGTAGGCAGATTATAGTTAAACAGTAGAAGTCAGAATATTATGGCACTGAATGTTAAAAAATATGTATTTCCAAAAAAATATTTGTTTAGTTCTGTACAGTACATCGCCCTCTCCCTCAACCTGCCATTATTCAATTTTAAATTTCAATTTCAATTGTTTATTCCTTGATAGAGGAAGCGGGATCCTAGTACTGTCACTAGGTACCCCTGTACAATAACACCAGAAGCATCTGGCAAGTGTGACAAGTATATACAGTATAAATATTATAAAGGGGCTTACTAAAGCCTAAGAAAGGAAGGATATTCTTTTAACACATAATCAATGATATTTACAAAATATCTGGCCAGTATGGGGAGGATCATCGAGTCTCCGTCAGGGGGTCGTGGAGTGGTGGTCCAGCAGGCGTCACGGAAGCGTTGTGTGTGGGGACGTCTCAGGTGGTAGTGGATAAGGGTGCTGCTGTCGGGTCTTCTGCATAATGCACAAGAGCGTTGCTCAGGGGATGCGTGGATACCAATCTCCCAAGCAAAGTCATACCCAATGATGATACGGGCAGCAATCACGTCCCCTTTCCGCGACCCTTCCCCATAGACGTACGAGAGGTCAAGAAGTTTATGGAGGACATCGTACCAGGTGGGCGGGGAGTCCAGGGGGATGGCTGCTTCCCGAGCTTCTCTCTGTTTGCGGCGAATTTGGGTCCTAATCTGTAAAAGTGTTCGAGGAACAACGTAGTCAGGTGTGGCCTTGTTGCAGCTTGTCTTGGCAAGGCCATCTGCTGCCTCATTCCCCAAGATACCGACATGACTGGGTATCCATAGGAATGTCACAGGACGGCCTGTATCCTGAAGTGTGGATGTTAACCCTCGTATTCGGAGGATGAGGTCCTTATTTTCCCCTGATCCAAATGCGATCCCGTCGAGAGCAGACCTGGAATCGCAGCAGGCAAGCAAGGGGCAGAAGCCATCTGCTTCTTCCTCAGCGAGAAGGGCAGCAAGGAGGGCCATTAGTTCAGCCTGAGTGGAGGATGCCCCGTCAGAAACTCTGAGAGCCAGTTTGATAGGCTCAGGGGCATCAGGACGGGAGATGTAGACACCAGCCCCGGCCCTACCTGTAGCGGGGTCAACAGAACCATCAGTGTAGAGGACGACCCTACCTGGGGACCAGTGGGCGATCTTGGAGAGGTGGTATTTGCAGAGAATAACAGGATTCACCTGGGATTTCGGGAGCGGTCCACCGAGGGCAATCACTTCAGGTTGAAAATCCAGCCAGGGAGGAGACGAACCAACAGCAGGGGTGACAACAATATCAGGCAGGAGGTCGTGTTCCTGAAGGGCTCGGATGAGTGACCCTCGCCACTGTCTTCTAGATGGAGGTCGGTCTCGGACAGCAGGAGTCAAGTTGGTTTGGACATAGTCACCCCGAGGATCCCGTAGAATGGAAACGGCAGTTTTTAGGTAAAACTCCTGGACACGATCCTGTAAGGGGGAAAGACCAAGTTCGGTATATAGAGAAGTAGAGCGTGTCCACAAAGGAGCCCCAAGGATGATACGAGCAGCTTTCCTCTGGATAACTTCGAGACGGTTGACAGCAGTCCGACTAATGTTGACGAGGGCAGGGGTGGCGTAGTCGACACAGGAACGGACAATGGACTTGTACTTGGTGAGAAGTACAGGGATGGTGGCACCAAGGGAACCCCTGCACATGGTAGAGAGGGGAGCGAGACGCCGAAAGCATGTCTCGAAGATAGGGGACTTCAGGGATCTGACAACGTGTGCGAGTTACATACACACCCAGGTATTTTGTCTCATTAACCCAGTCCAAGGGCGTTCCTGATAAGAGAAGGGGTGGAGGTACAACACGACCGTGCCACATGGCTTTTGTTTTCGCAGTTGAAAGAAGGAAACCAAGTGAATCACACTCTCTGGAGACCAGATCAAGGGCTTCCTGCATGCTGAGGTAGTCAGGGGCTTGGAGGAGGACATCGTAGGCATATCCTGAGTGGACAACTTCTGTCGGCCACGGGAGAGATGCAATGGAGTGCATGAGAGTGTTAAACAAGGTGGGACTCAGGACTCCACCTTGAGGGGTGCCGAGGTTCATTTCTTGAACAGGAGACATAGAGCCTTCAACGCGAACCCGGGCCTGACGTCCAGTGAGGTAAGAGGCGATCCATTGTAGAAGTCTCCCTTTAACCCCTAACCGTGCAAGTTCAGCTAAAATGAGGGCAGGCTGAGCCGTATCAAAGGCTCCCTTGATATCAAGGAAGACGGAGATGCGGGCAGTCTGATTGCAATAAAAGGAAGCAATGGAGTGTGCTGTGCTGCGATGTTGAATGAAACCATTGAGGGAGTTGTGGAAGCCGCCTATGGTGTGAAGAAGGCGACGATGGAGTATCCTCTCCATCATCTTGCAAACACAGGAGGTAAGACTAATGGGTCGATATTTCCCAGGATCTCCCGGCTTAGGGATGGGGATAATAGTGGCATTTTTCCAGTTGGACGGGAGAACCCCATGTTCATAAGACATATTGTAGAGAGCAAGCAAGGGGCCGTTAGGAATATTAGTACAGGCGTTGAGGACGGAGTAGGTTATCTAATCATCCCCAGGAGAGGTGTCTTTTCTAGAGCGACGAGCACTGTCAAGCTCGAACTGTGTGATGGGATGATCAGTGGGGGCAGGGGAGGTAAGAGCAGCACGAACAACAGGCTCAGACGCATCGATGCGAGTCTGCACTGCCTTCTGCATTGGATCTGGAAGTACCTCAGGGGAGGAAGCTCATGCCCAGTCCTCCATTAAAGAGCAGGCAAGGGAGGCGGGGTCAGAGTGGGGAGGAGGCCTCCGTCGAGTACCCCGTATAGCATTAATCCGATTCCATACATAAGAGGGTGACGACTGGAACGATAGAGACCCGTGAAGGATAGCCAGTCTGCCTCACGTATCCGACGGCGCTCCTGAGTTGCAAAGGATCACCAATTTTTGAAGTCTTCCCAGTCCTCTGGAGACCGAGACCTCCGTATGGCAGAGTCCAGATCACAGGTTACCTGCCGGAGATGTCTCATGGCAGGGTTACGATACCAGTAGTTGGTGGCACTTCTGGGGTGATGGGGAGGGCGTGGAGGGGTAGCGCGATTGACAGAGTCATACACGGCATCAAAAAAATCAGCGCTGTAAGAGTCAAGGGACTGGGGGACAACATAGGAATCCGCCCAGGTAGAAAGGTAAAGGAAGGAACAGCATCTTGTGTGAGACGAAGGCGAATGGATCGATAAGGAGCTGATGTCGGGGCAGAGAAGGAGAGCCTGAGATGGGTAGTAACGGCAAGATGGTCACTATACAGAGCAGGCTCGGTGCAGACGGTAGGATGAAAGGAGGTATGACCGTTCAATAGTAAGCCAACATCAAGGAAACTATGGGGGAGGCGAGTAGGATCGTCAGGACAAAGAAAGCGAACATCATCATCCCCATTAAGAAACTGTGAGAGATGTGATCCGTTAAGGGTACATGGCGTGGGATGATCCGGAGTAAGAGTGGGATGGCGGGCATTAAAGTCGCCAAGAACAATAGTGGGAATCCCATCATGGAGGTCGTGAAGAACCTGGGGGTCCAGAGAATCACTTTTGAAATGAACATTGACTACACGAAGGGTCCGGTCACCAAGAGTAAGGGAGACAGAAAGTAATTCAGACGGGGGTCCATGTGAGTCAGGTGAAGGGAGACGAACAGATGGAATGGTGTTACGCACAAGGGTGAGGAGGCCACGAGCCTGCCCACGGTACCGAGGCAGGGTGTAAACAGTATAGACAGAGAGGCGGAGTGGAGTAACATCGTCTGTGATGGTTTCCTGAAGTAGAGCAACATCTACTTGATGGGAGAGCACAAACTGGGCGAGGTCTGTCCGGCGAGGTCTGAGTCCCTGGATGTTCCATTGTAAGAAGAGGAGGGAACGGCCTCTTGTGTGAGATGAGTCGGAGGGGCTAGACAGGGCTCCAGAGGAGGTACCAAATTCTGTTGAGAAAAATGGAGAGGGAGGAGTGGGAGAGCGAGGGATGGATCCTCCATCTCGAGAGATGGAAGGAGGCGGGTCATCAGGGCTTGCAAAGTGCGCCCCTGTTGGGTCAGGGTGTCCAGAATGAGTTGTTGTTGCCTCTGCAATGTCGCAATTGTTTTCATAAACAGGTCGAGCTGGGCAGAGAGAAGGTTGATTTGCTTGGAGTGGCGGTCCAGACGGAGAGTGATTGTTTCCATAGAACCAACTTGGTGTACCTGTACAGGAGCTGGAGGTGGCGGTGGAGGATTGCCGAGGGCCCGACTGGGCATGTGGTGGTGGTGGTAGCGACGGAGAGGTACGGTAAGGGTTCAGTTGAGCAAGAGGTGGTGGTGCTGGTGAGAGACAGCGGGGGTCCGGGTGGGCAGGAGATGGTGGTGACTGTGTGGCAGGGCCGGCAACGACCTTGTTCCAAGAACGGTAGAGAGAGGGAGGGAGGGGAGAAAGGATGGGTGGTAGGGGTGATAGGGGGGATGGTAGAGGAGAGGAGATCAATGGAAAATCCTTGGTGGATGGAAGAGGCGGTGGTGGATAGGAGTGAGGTTTGGTTGACAGGGGCTTCGTCAGAGACGAGGGCGGTGGTACAAGGTAAGTTTTCCCCGGGCGAGTGCCAGGACGCTGTGGGCAATTGGCATTCCAGGCGTGGTGACTGCCATGGCAATTGACACACCGTGGAATAACTGGGATTTTGTTCTGAATTTTCGATTTGCATTCCACTGTTTCGTGAGGACCTGCACAGAAACCGCAGGCGACCATCCTCGTGCACTCCCAGGTGCGGTGTTTCCACGATTGGCAGCGACCACAGATTTTCGAGGTTCCGATAAATCGGTCGAGAGGACAGTTGTGAATTGGCCCTACATTCACCTTCGAAGGGAGGGAGCCCACCCACCAGCCGATGAGTTCGTTGGATGGACGTTTGGAGACCGGGTTGATGCGGCGTTCCATGTCCAGTAGTTGTGGGAGAAGAGGGCGAAGATCGTCGATAGGGATCTCCCAGGGTACGTGGCGAACCATTACCTTGGTACGACGAGTTTCTGGGGTGATGATGGTGAACTTCAGCATCACCTCCCCGTGGGGAGCAGGAAAGCCCACCTAAGTGAGCAGGCGTACCGTCTCGTCCATTTGTGTGGTGACTATCACGGCTGTGGGACCTCGGCGGAGGCGAAGTGTTGAGTCCTGAAGTGGAGAGCAGTGACGGAGGAACCAGATCGCCCGTGTGCTCAGAGGCAAGTCCCGAGGAAAGACGAGACGACGAAGGCACGACGGGGCAGGGAGACAAAGGGAATCCCCTATGTCCATCGTCGGCGGAGGGTCGGTCATTGAGCCACATGTAAGCTCACTTGGGGACCCCGATGACAGGAGGAGTCCACCCTCTACAGCCCCAGAAGGGGTGCAAGAGGGAGCCGTGGCCCCTGCTGGAGACCCTGACTTCTGAGGTTTCTGCTTCTTCTTTGACGTGTCTTCAAGAAGAAAGTCGTCAGCATCACTGTCACCTACTGCCGCCGTTTCCAACGAACGGGAGCGTTTCACGGCGGGCATAAGGCACGTTGGCAACACTGCAGTCAGGTGGAGTGGTAATGACGTCACTGCTACGTCACACTATCACATTGCGCAAACTTGAAAAACTTTGCTCAGAGGGATCGGGTGGTAGGACCAGATGTTTTATCCCCAAAAAATGACCAAGTCCAAAAGTAAAAAAAAAAATATGCCACTGTGCTGATAACTGGGTCTTACTATAGTTGTCTGCACAGGCTGGAATTGGTAGACTCGCTGAATTCGTCAGAAATACAAATTTTAAGGAGCAGTCTCTTACAGCCTTTGTTGACACTACGCATGCATGGGCGTTCCTCTGTTCTTTTGTTATGATATTTTCTTCGCTGTCTTGCTTGTCGTAAGAGTTAGAAGAGGAAGACTAGATCGGGAATTTTTTCGTCAAGGGATATTTACTAACCCTCTACTAACACACACAGTCCCCCTCCCCCTCCCACCTGTGTGACTCAAGAAGATAACTGAAAAAAAGAAGAGCCACTTACCCCACGTGCTCCCCCCCTCCCGTCTGCACTAGTATACAAAACAATAATTCAGTTTAATAAACTTGTACATAAACACGTACGGTGTTGTAATCTCTATCAGCGGGGACATAAGCCTGCAGCAGCGCTCCGGCTACATACATACACATAACGTGTCTACATAATGTCTACATAAATGTTTCTTATCCTTTAACAGGTCATCAGCCTCGTTATTAAGGGATCATCAGGAAATAATTGGCTTAAGTCAGACACTGTGGGAGGAAACTGATCAAGGTTGAGACGTGAAGTATGACCCATAATACTCTATTATAGGTCAAATATATTTAATAATCCAATAAACTGTTAGACGGTTGTTTATATCACTATTGCAGCACTGTGACCTATGACCTCACCATCACAATGTAAACAAGCACCACGAAAACAACACTAACACCATTAACACCTTGTGGTTAATTAACTTTTCTTCTTGTTCTTGTGCATCAAGTGAAAAAACTGTTGTGTGCTGTACAAAGAATTCTACTCCAGGAATGTTGTGGTGGTCGCCAGAGAAGAGATTTAATATTGGGAACTAATGAGACAGAGGTCGAGGGGACGAAGCAGATGAGTCGACCCAGAAAAAGTAAGAATCGTGACTCTTACAAGAATATGCGAACCTCATCATATCATGGGTTAAATCCTTTTGGTTTAAGATAAAACTACTCTCACCAGCCAAGTCTTATAGCGGTATTCATAATGGTACTCATCAGTCGTGCTCAGGCCAGGTAACACAAGAGTTATGTTCACCAGCAGGAGTAGAGAGTTTGTTTACATCACGATATCGTCTGTGTGGTTTACCCTCTTTAGCCCAGGTACACGTTGTGTCTGTTTACGTGAGACAAACAGCTGGGTGTGTTTACCATCCCAGACACTGGTAATGTTCCTTTCACTAATGTTAACAATCACAAACAACGCTCGCTGGGCAGATCAATCAGTTAAGTAAACACTCACTATAATCTCTTGCCAGCTGGATCAACCTAACCTAACCTAACCTAACCTAATTTAAATTACCTAGAAAACGTAAGATTGAACGTAATCCTAAACCTTAACATAGATTAGATTAGGTTAGGTTGGGTTAGGTTAGGTTGTATTGGAACTGTATACTATATAATTTCATTTTAAATTTCACCATAAAGGTCACTTCCAGGCCTAACTGTGATCTGCCAACACGTTCTCGGTTGTTATTCTCTTTTACACTGAGTTATACATCGTTCTACACAATTGTACATTGTTCTACAATTAAGTTAAATATTGTTCATCACTTGAGTTACATAATGTTCTCCAATGACCTGAAGTGAATGAACATTGTTCTTAAATGAGTGTTGTAACGTTCTACACTGAAACAATACCACTAAACTATTAATTCATCAGAGCTGTGTATTTTATTTTACATATTCATTAATCCTTTGTAATATGATGAATATTCATGTTGAAATTCTCCTTTATAATGCGTGTTAATTATGGGGTGTAATTGCCGCTTGGCGCTATATTTAACTACAGTATATAACATGTTGTGATCCTATATTGATCACCTGTGTAGAACTTTGCTGCAATAAGTTGGCTGATTACATCCTTACTGTACACATACCTGGCTGATAAATATAATTAATAATCACAGGTATACACAATGACCAGTGGCGTAGCTAGAGTGTGTGCCGCCCGGGGCGGCCCTTGAGTTTGCCGCCCCCCCCCCCCGACCCTACAAAAAATACATATTGCACAGTGACTCACTCTTTTATATATATATATATATATATATATATATATATTAAATAGTTTACCTTACTGTTGTCAGACAAAAGCCACCCCGATCAAAGTAGGGGGCTTTTGTCTGGGTGGCTTTCGTCTGGGGGGCTTTGTCTGGGTGGCTTTTGTCGGGGGGGCTTTTGTCTGTACCCCAGTGAGGATAGTGTCTTAGTATAAAATCGCAAT
>NW_024727823.1:0-18336 GCF_018991925.1 Homarus americanus | reverse complement strand
AGTTAGTGTGTGAAGATGTACAGACTAATATAATAGTCAATAGTTAGTGTGTGAGGATGTAGAGACTAATATAATGGTCAATAGTTAGTGTGTGAGGATGTACAGACTAATATAATGGTCAATAGTTAGTGTGTGAGGATGTAGAGTCTAATATAATGGTCAATAGTTAGTGTGTGAGGATGTAGAGACTAATATAATGGTCAATAGTTAGTGTGTGAGGATGTAGAGACTAATATAATGGTCAATAGTTAGTGTGTGAGGATGTACAGACTAATATAATGGTCAATAGTAAGTGTGTGAGGATGTAGAGACTAATATAATAGTCAATAGTTAGTGTGTGAAGATGTACAGACTAATATAATGGTCAATAGTTAGTGTGTGAGGATGTAGAGACTAATATAATGGTCAATAGTTAGTGTGTGAAGATGTACAGACGAATATAATGGTCAGTAGTTAGTGTGTGAGGATGTAGAGACTAATATAATGGTCAATAGTTAGTGTGTGAGGATGTAGAGACTAATATAATGGTCAATAGTTAGTGTGTGAGGATGTAGAGACTAATATAATGGTCAATAGTTAGTGTGTGAGGATGTACAGACTAATATAATGGTCAATAGTTAGTGTGTGAGGATGTAGAGGCTAATATAATGGTCAATAGTTAGTGTATGAGGATGTAGAGACTAATATAATGGTCAATAGTTAGTGTGTGAGGATGTACAGACTAATATAATGGTCAATAGTTAGTGTGTGAGGATGTAGAGACTAATATAATGGTCAATAGTATAGTATGTGAGGATGTACAGACTAATATAATGGTCAGTAGCTAGTGTGTGAGGATGTACAGACTAATATAATGGTCAATAGTTAGTGTGTGAGGATGTTGAGACTAATATAATGGTCAATAGTTAGTGTATGAGGATGTACAGACTAAAATAATGGTCAATAGTTAGTGTGTGAGGATGTACAGACTAATATAATGGTCAATAGTTAGTGTGTGAGGATGTAGAGACGAATATAATGGTCAATAGTTAGTGTGTGAGGATGTACAGACTAATATAATGGTCAATAGTTAGTGTGTGAGGATGTACAGACTAATATAATGGTCAATAGTTAGTGTGTGAGGATGTACAGACTAATATAATGGTCAATAGTTAGTGTGTGAGGATGTAGAGACTAATATAATGGTCAATAGTTAGTGTGTGAGGATGTAGAGACTAATATAATGGTCAATAGTTAGTGTGTGAAGATGTACAGACTAATATAATGGTCAATAGTTAGTGTGTGAGGATGTAGAGACTAATATAATGGTCAATAGTTAGTGTGTGAAGATGTACAGACTAATATAATGGTCAATAGTTAGTGTGTGAGGATGTAGAGACTAATATAATGGTCAATAGTTAGTGTGTAAGGATGTTGAGACTAATATAATGGTCAATAGTTAGTGTGTGAGGATGTACAGACTAATATAATGGTCAATAGTTAGTGTGTGAGGATGTACAGACTAATATAATGGTCAATAGTTAGTGTGTGAGGATGCAGACACTAATATAATGGTCAATAGTTAGTGTGTGAGGATGTAGAGACTAATATAATGGTCAATAGTTAGTGTGTGATGGCAGAGACTAATATAATGGTCAATAGTTAGTGTGTGAGGATGTAGAGACTATTACATGGTCAATAGTCAGTGTGTGAGGATGTTGAGACTAATATAATGGTCAATAGTCAGTGTGTGAGGATGTTGAGACTAATATAATGGTCAATAGTTAGTGTGTGAGGATGTAGAGACTAATATAATGGTCAATAGTTAGTGTGTGAGGATGTTGAGACAAATATAATGGTCAATAGTTAGTGTGTGAGGATGTACAGACTAATATAATGGTCAATAGTTAGTGTGTGAGGATGTTGAGACAAATATAATGGTCAATAGTCAGTGTGTGAGGATGTTGAGACTAATATAATGGTCAATAGTCAGTGTGTGAGGATGTTGAGACTAATATAATGGTCAATAGTCAGTGTGTGAGGATGTAGAGACTAATATAATGGTCAATAGTCAGTGTGTGAGGATGTACAGACTAATATAATGGCTGGCTAGTCAGGTGAGGATGTTGAGACTAATATAATGGTCACAGTTAGGTGTGTGAGGATGTTGAGACTAACATAATGGCTGGCTAGTTAGTGTGTGGAGGATGTATAGACCAATATAATGGCCAATAGTCAGTGTGTGAGGATGTTGACAAATATAATGGTCAATAGTCAGTGTGTGAGGATGAGACTAATATAATGGTCAATAGTTAGTGTGTGAGGATGCAGAGACTAATATAATGGTCAAGAGTTAGTGTGTGAGGATGTAGAGACTAATATAATGGTCAATAGTCAGTGTGTGAGGATGTTGAGACTAATATAATGGTCAATAGTTAGTGTGTGAGGATGTACAGACTAATATAATGGTCAAAAGTATCGTGTGTGAGGATGTACAGACTAATATAATGGTCAATAGTCAGTGTGTGAGGCTGTACAGACTAATATAATGGTCAATAGTCAGTGTGTGAGGATGCAGAGACTAATATAATGGTCAATAGTTAGTGTGTGATGATGTAGAGACTAATATAATGGTCAAGAGTTAGTGTGTGAGGATGTACAGACTAATATAATGGTCAATAGTTAGTGTGTGAGGATGTACAGACTAATATAATGGTCAATAGTTAGTGTGTGAGGATGTAGAGACTAATATAATGGTCAATAGTTAGTGTGTGAGGATGTAGAGACTAATATAATGGTCAGTAGTCAGTGTGTGAGAGATGTTGAGACTAATATAATGGTCAGTAGTTAGTGTGTGAGGATGTAGAGACTAATATAATGGTCAATAGTTAGTGTGTGAGGATGTACAGACTAATATAATGGTCAATAGTTAGTGTGTGGGGATGTACAGACTAATATAATGGTCAATAGTTAGTGTGTGAGGATGGACAAGCATGGTGAATGTTAATTAATAAATGTGAGAGGATGTTGAAGTGAGGCAGGTGTTTTAAGAGAGACAGCGTGGGGAAACATAGGTCAGGTTACTATAAATAATGAACCACACCAAGATGCACCAGACAAAGTTATATTAAGGCCGGTGATCTTTAAGGAGGGATTACTGGAGATAAAATAAGTGACTGAATGACGAGGAGCAACAGACTTATTGAATAAAACTCCTTGAGAAAAGCTGAAGGATATTGAGTTTATGTTGTTTATCATCACCACCATAGAATACACGATAAGGTAACAAGCAACTATTTACTTCAAACTCGAGACATCAATAGTAGACGTACGACACATTTATAAAAAATATATATACACGCGATAAATTGTATGATAAATTATTTATGGAACATTGTCTTGTAGAGTTTGTTTATGCTGTTTCATGTTTTTAGATTATTTAAGGGAATATTATTAAATATACTTTATTTTTAAGGATATTTTTTTTTGAACATTTATATTAATTCGAAGATATTTAACATAGTGTTTTAGAACCAGCAAAGTTTATTTGTACATTCATATTTCCTGTCTCACTGAGGATTATCCACACTAGTCTCAACTGATTTATTTCTCAAACCAGGCATGACCAGACCTGTACTGTATACTGTGAGTCCTGACGAAGGTATTGCACGATATAGGAATATTTCTTGGGTCTTGTTTACCATGTTCCTCGTTATCATTACCAGGACCTTGTTCACGCCTTAATTTGTTTTAATAGATTGTTTACTAGATTCTATATTGTCTCTTGCCATAGTATATCAATCCTTTCCTCATGTGGACCACCAAACGTGTATGTGTCTTGGGTTTTTAACACCTACGTACAGTACAGTACATCACCGTCCACTTGTATACCTTAAATATTATCCATTTTTGTCTTCATAAAATCGTAGACTTAATGTGTTTCTCTTTTCACTTTGCCAGTTTGTTGTTAAGTGAAAAGAATGTTATCTTGTTGTTATGTTTCTGTTTCATAAGAGAGAACTTTTGGTTTCCTTAATTACCTTGGTGTGGTCATCCTCCCTCTAGAATGGGTCTACATGTTAAGACACAGCAGTTGTCTCCATGTATCCGTCTTGTATCGTGACTAAAGAAGAAATAGAGAGACAAAATAAAAACCTAAACGAAATAAAACTAAATGAACCAGCAGATATCATCTAGTGTACCGAAACAAAATTTGAAAAAAGAGCCCGGCGTATTTTTCGGAAGCATGAAGAACAAAAGTTGCAGTCTGAAAGTTTGTACAGTATTCCACTGTTATGACTTTTTTTTATTGTACTGATGCTTAATTTGCAACGACTGTATGAAAACGTTTGTTAATAATAAACTATATTTGCCCTTGTGTTTTGGTGGTAAAAGAATAGCATGGCGTTCTTTTTTCAGAAAGAGTATCGTTCGTTAGTTCTGGCTAAATGGGGCAAAACGGGAGAATTTGGCAATACAGTATATTAAAGTCGACACACATGAATATCGCGTGAATGTGAACAGTACTTTAGTGAGTCGACTTTAATTAAAAGGAGCCTCATGACACAGTGTTAATATTGTGGTGACCAGGAACTGCAGCTGAATGGTAGACCAGTGTTGACTCCCATTTATGACTGACACAGGTAAAGTTATATTAGTGCTGCTGCTGCAGCTGCTTCATCACAGCTCCATGTTGCTCGGTGACTAAGCTGCCATCCACACACAAGGTAACCTGAGCTGTTGTTTAACAAGTAATGGTGCACAACAGCGACACTATATTATTGTTCATAGATAGTTTTAAGTTTTAGAAAGTATTTGTGTTATTTTCAAAGTGACGAACCAGCGCCAGCTTAAGTAAACTTTGATAGAAAATCTAAAAAATGACGAGTTATTTCACCTTCAGGTTTATACTGTTCATCGCTATTTTATTTAGTTTTGTAAACTCAGCCGTAGTAGTGAACAGATAAAACCTTGACTAACAATGACACACGGGCCAACAGTGATCACAAACATACCCATTAATATATATATATATATATATATATATATATATATATATATATATATATATATATATATATATATATATATATATATATATATATATATATATATATGTATAAAATACATTGTTTGTGTGTGCGTGCTTGTGTGCGTGCGTGTGCTTACGTGTGTGTGTGTGTGTGTGTGTGTGTGTGTGTGTGTGTCTTTATGTTCGTTCCTTATGTATTTCCACAATCCTGAAGATAGTAAGCTGAAATTGGGTAGGGAGATGCGAAAGGCATAAGGCTCTAGGCTAGGAGGTTGAGAACCACTGCCCGGGCCAAGGGGGTGGTCGAGCACAATCTCCTGTCCCTCCAACCGGGCGAAATCTGGTAACTAAGCTACGATATATATTTAGGCAAAACTTATATAAGAACTGTAAAATCAACATCGATTTTATCCTCGAGGAAAACTAACCCGAGCGCAAGAGAGGAGAGGAAGTAGTGACGGAGGCAGCCCTCACCGTCACCACCGTAATGGTTGGCTCCTCATACTTGAGTGTAATATTTCTCCAGGAGGTCGTCGCCGTATATTGTGGTGCAGGTCTCGTGGGGGGAATAAAACCTCCCAACCTCGCTATTGTTATGAAATGTGAGGAAAGATCTCTGTGTCCCGCAGACCATCTTCAATCTCACCTGATGAAGGAAGCAAGAATTACCTTCCCCCGACACGGAAATGTTTCTCATTCAAAAAATGAAGAGAAGTCTCGGCTATCACGGAAATGTGTCATATAATGTTCATAATATCTAAAGACCAAAGACTTCTTCCACGGATTCCTGCAGATTCATAGAGGAAGGGAAGACTCTGAGAGCTGTTTAGTGAACCACCGCCGCCAGGGATAAGGATAAGTGTACCGTACTAATGTTGTGGGCGTCAACCTGATACACCTACACGCTGTTGGAAGACAAAGATGACGTAGCATTACTTGTCTCAGAGACAGAAACAGGGAGAAATATTTTGATCAGGTCTCTGTTAATTAACAATGTGCAGTAATGGATAATTTTGTGATAACTGCCTAAAACAATTCATTAATTGTTCTTCGTCTTTTCGCCTGTAGTTCGTCCTAATTATCACAACTAAATATCTGTATCTTATAGACACACACTTACACAGGTACACAACCACTAATCGAATGAAAAAAATAATAATTACTCACGAAAATAGACATACATACATACATACATACATACATACATACATACATACATACATACATACATACATACATACATACATACAATGGTTGCCCCTCTTGTACTAGGATGGCCGGACCTAGGGCCACCTAGACGTGAATTTGTATAAAGTGTCGAAGCTGTCGCCAACACAACAACCACACCCTAAGTTAACGAGTTGCATGACCCAGTGTCAGGGAATAATTTTAGAAGACCGGACAACTCGCCAACTGCACTGGCTAACCATTACCCCGGAACACCATCCGCAAATCGATTAACATCCAGGTTCCCAATTATTGCTGGGTAGACAGAGGAAAATGGCGTAAAGAAACTTGCCCATTGTTTCACCCTTCCCAGGAATCAAGCTTGGGAGGCGAGCATGATAACCAATACACCACACACATACATACCTGTACATACATACATACATACATACATACATTCATACCTGTACATGCATACATACATACATACATACATACATACATACATACATACATACATACATACATACATGCAGCCAGGTCAACTGTTATGTTGGCCCATACCAACTCCCTCCCCTGAACCCTCCTCCCCACCGGAATATCAACATGTTCTCGCCAGAAGTTACTATTTCATTTAGGAAAGGAATGGAACCAGTGTTAAACAGAGGTGAACAGTGGTGAACAGTGCTTAAGTCAGTGAGAACAACTCAACAGTAACAGTGGTACCCAAGTTGACCTTCACACAGTGAGGTCCCAGGTACCCAGTGATAACGGCCCGTGAGACCCAACAACCAGCGATGTGTTAATCCGTCTACGATAGGAAGGCCTGGAACCACACCTCACTCATATAACACCATCTGTGAGGGAATTACTACACCACGTGAGACCCCTCATAACACCATATGTGAAGGAGTTACTACACCACGTGAGGCCCCTCATAACACCATCTGTGAGGGAATTACTACACCACGTGAGGCCCCTCATAACACCATCTGTCACGTGAGGCCCCTCATAACACCATCTGTGAGGGAATTACTACACCACGTGAGGCCCCTCATAACACCATCTGTGAGGGAATTACTACACCACGTGAGGCCCCTCATAACACCACCTGTGAGCGAATTACTACACCACGTGAGGCCCCTCATAACACCATCTGCGAGGGAATTACTACACCACGTGAGGCCCCTCATAACACCATCTGTGAGGGAATTACTACACCACGTGAGGCCCCTCATAACACAATCTGTGAGGGACTTATCATTAATTACGTGAGGCCCTCCTAACAATTATCTGGGAGAGAGTCACTACCTACGTGTTTGCTGTCAATACCCTAATTAATCTGTATGTTCACTGTATGTTCCTTTACCTTTCTCTAATGAAGGCTGTTGTTAAACCACCAATGTATGTAATAAGTCATTTATGTCCAACGTATATTTTCAGCCTTCGGGGTGCAGAACTTTTTCAATAAACCGTCAATTATTATTATTATTATTATTATTATTACACAAGCATACATACATAAAGCTTGCTGTTGAAGAAAAAGAGCTGAATTTGCAGATGTGCCTGCACCCCAGAAGTGTCCATAAAAGGAGGTAACTTTGAGGGTTGGCCCGGCCGGGGGGTGGCGAGATACTGTAGAACGGATAAGAAATTTAATATTTCATAAGAAACTCTTTACCCTGTATCTTACTATGCTGTTGACTTACCTTGTATAATATGATACTATTGGGTTACCTTGTACATGTTACCTGTACTATTCCAGATGATACTAAATGTTGCATAATACTTCCTTGTGATAAATATACAGTACTGTATATATCAAGGTGCCACTAAGAGAGCTCAGCCTCTCAATTGGCTCAGCCATGTCAGTATTGTTATTATTATCCACTCTGTATATGTATTTTTCTGGCTAAATAAACTGTTTCAATATCAGTATATTGCAATGCGGATATAAAGTCGTATTGCAAATATTTGAAAGGAAAGGTAAAGGCAACAATAAGCAGAAAAGGTAATGAAGTTTTATGAGTGAGCACCTGCACCATGGACAGGTAACTACTAACTCACCTGTGTGACTTGAGGATAAAATGTTACCTGTTCATACCTACAGCTGGGAGGTTGTGGAATTTGTGTTTAAACACAAAAATTATACTATGCTGTAGGAATAATTATTTGGTGTTATACTGTTGATATAATTGCAGGTATTTAAGAACAGTTTGCATGTTACGGTGACAATGGGTGTGTGGACGCTACGTGGCCAATGAGAAACTGCAGCAGTGTTTATGCCGCAGTTGAGCTGTGGCGGCCGTTTACAGTCCTCGTGAATACTGCTTCTTGGCTCCTATTTGTTCTTGTCTTATTGTGGCACATGTCTCCGGGCTTCTTCCTGTTGCTGTTAGTGTTATATATATTTGATTATCTCTTCTTTTCTGCTGGTTTATTACTGTCGCAGTTTAACTCTGTGATAATGCTGTCGAATGTTGTTTTTTGTCGTATATTGAACTTCACATATACAGTATATAAGGATAAAGCAGTATTCGTGGCTCAGGGTCCTGTATTTTGCCTCAGTCTCGTTTTCTCTTGCGCTTGTGATTCGTGACATTATTTTACCGACTATTTCAGGTGTTACTATATGATTTTGATTATGTTGTGTCGTATTATAGTATTCTGACGTATTATAGTGTTGTATCGTAATATGGTGTTGCGACGTACTATAGTGTTGCGACGTATTATAGTGTTGTGACGTATTGTAGCATTGTGACGTATTATAGTGTTGTGACGTATTATAGTGTTGTGATGTATTGTAGCATTGTGACGTATTATAGTGTTGTGACGTATTATAGTGTTTTGACGTATTGTAGTGTTGTGGCGTATTATAGTGTAGTGACGTATTGTAGTGTTGTGACTTATTGTGTAGTGTTGTGACGTATGTATTTATAGTGTTTTTGACGTACAGCATTGTGACGTATTATAGTGTTGTGACGTAATATAGTAAGTTGTGACTTATTGTGTTGTTTCGTATTACAGTGATGTGACGTATTATAGTGTTTTGACGTATTGGAGCATTGTGACGTATTATAGTGTTGTGACGTATTAAAGTGTTGTGACGTATTATAGTGTTTTGACGTATTGTAGCATTGTGACGTATGATAGTGTTGCGACGTATTAAAGTGTTGTGACGTATTATAGTGTTGTGGCATATTGTAGCATTGTGACGTATTATAGTGTTGTGACGTATTATAGTGTTGTGACGTATTATAGTGTTGTGGCTTATAGCGTTGTTTCGTATTACAGTGATGTGACGTATTATAGTGTTGTTTCGTATTACAGTGATGTGACGTATTATAGTGTTGTGACGTATTGTAGTGTTGTGACGTATTATAGTGTTGTGACGTATTATAGTGTTGTGACGTATTATAGTGTTGTGACGTATTATAGTGTTTTGACGTATTGTAGTGTTGTGACGTATTATAGTGTTGTGACGTATTATAGTGTTGCGACTTATAGTGTTGTTTCGTATTACAGTGATGTGACGTATTATAGTGTTGTTTCGTATTACAGTGATGTGACGAATTATAGTGTTGTGACGTATTACAGTGTTGTGACGTATTGTAGTGTTGTGACGTATTATAGTGTTGTGACGTATTATAGTGTTGTGACGTATTATAGTGTTGTGACGTATTGTAGTGTTGTGACTTATTGTGTTCTGACGTATTACAGTGATGTGACGTATTGCAGTGAAGGGACATGACAGTGAGCTCTGACTTTTAACAATGTTATAATTTAATTCAGGGTTGTATCGCATTAACCTTTGATGTTGTATTAGTGTTGTGATTATTTACAACGCTGTGACGTATTATAAATTTATGACATAGACGGGTTGTAGGTGCCTCATTTATTACAACTTTATCTGAGCAGTTATGAAGACTAGTTTTAAAGGTTATAATACAAACTTAAGAACCCGTATTGACTTACCGAAGCAGTAAAACTAACTTATTGTAATAATGATTATAAATATATATAAAGAAGAACAGCTCCGGTATCATTCTATTACGTAAGAAAGACCAAATAAGGTAAAAAGTAATAACATGTAGTGACAACAACCAACAATAATTACCACAACAATAACAACACCCACACAACTTACCTCTAGTGTAAACATAACCACAGTCTCTCACGGCGCTCAGACCCTCTACACACACACACACACACACACACACACACACACAAACCATCGCTCACATGACACGGAAATTTCTCTTAAAATCTGCAGGTATGTGGCCAGTATAAAACTTAGCACACATTTGCCTTAATACGTTGTGGTGAGTGTGTAGCAGCAGCATCATCTCCAACTGGGACACACAGGAGAGTTAAGTTATCGGGGATGTGTAGCTGCTCCTCAGACTTCATTATATTGTCCACTTTGTTGTATTTATCCTCCTCCATTATGCCATACGTCATATACAAGGTCACGTTTGTTGCAAGAGGTGAATGATCAGTTACCTTTAGTGTCAGACAAACAGGATTCTTTGTTTTATTATATAATAAGTAAGTTATTAGGCGATTCAATTGTTGTTTTATGTATTGATTATATATTTCTTATATAATGATACACAGTAAACGTTTTGGGATATAATGGTATTTACCTCAGAGCAGGTGATGAACAGTAAGCAGGTAAGAGAAAGGTGGTGGAGGGGGCAGTGAGGGGTGGCAGACAAGTAAAAGAAAAGTGGTGGAAGAGGGCGGTAAAGGATGGCAAACAGGTAAGAGGGGCTGTGGGCTGGTAAGAGAAAGGTGGTGGAAGAGGGCAGTGAAGGGTGGCAGACAGGTAAAAGAGAGGTGGTAGAATGGGGCCGTGAGGTGTGGAAGACAGGTAAGAGAAAGGTGGTGGAAGAGGGCAGTGAAGGGTGGCAGACAGGTAAAAGAGAGGTGGTAGAAGGGGGCCGTGAGGTGTGGAAGACAGGTAAGAGAAAGGTGGTGGAAGAGGGCAGCAAAGGATGGCAAACAGGTAAGAGGGGCTGTGGGCTAGTAAGAGAAAGGGCAGTGAGGTGTGGAAGACAGGTAAGAGAAAGGTGGTGGAAAAGGGCAGTGAAGGGTGGCAGACAGGTAAGAGGGGCAGTGGACATGTAAGAGCAAGGTGCTGAAGAGGGCAGTGAGGGGTGATAGACAGAGTGAGAGTTGATATAATTGTCTCGTAAACTTGTGATTTTATTTACCTCTCGCAATCTACACATTTTTATAGCGTTATTAGTACGTCTTAAATATTTCTATTATATTATATTGTATTTTTTATCGTTTTCAGTCACCTGTGTATTGTCCTCCAGAGAGACAACACGAATATAATAATTTTGTATAAACTTTATGTTCAGAGTTCGTGGGATTCAGGGATATTTTTCGAAAAGATGATAGACACACACACACACACACACACACACACACTCTCTCTACTATTACTTTGCTTTCAATCGGAATCAAGTATGACGATCATCCAGCTATGATACAATGATGTGAGTTATTAGGCATGTCACCTAGGTTGGTGAGTTTTGAGGTGACTAAAGAAGCGATACGGGACCCGCAACGTCGTTCACATTCCTTGCACATGTGTAGGGCTCCATCTACTGCAGGAGGTGCGGTGGCAGCGTACTACCGGCGTTGGCGCTTGTCTGCTTCGGTTTACAGTCAGGCTAACTCGAAAGCATTGACACCTTCTCGTGCGGTGCTCCTCCAAGCGTTACGATGTGGAGTAATCGACTCCCAGATGAGGGGGTCGATTTGGTACTTTTTCAGGTTTGTCTTAAGACTATCCTTTTACATTTTCAATTGCCCACCGGCGTTACGTTTACTATTCGTTAGGTGACTGTAAAGTAGCTGCTTTGGCTGTCTTCTGTGGTCCATGCGGGTAACATGGCCAGTCCAGCGTAGTTGTTCATGGATAATGGTAGCCTCGATGCTCCTACAGTTGGTGTCAGCAAGAATACTGGCAATTGTTCTCTTGTCTTCCCAGCGAACTCGGAGGATGAAACGTAGACTACATTGGTAAAAGTTTTCAAGTGCCTTGAGGTGCCTTATGTATGTGACCCATGTCTCACTCCCATATAGCAGGGTGGGCAGGACCAGTGTTCGATATACGTGCAGCTTTGTAGATAATTTCAGCTACCTACAGCTGACGACACGATTTTGGAGTCTGCTAAGGGCTTGAGATGCACATTTGATCCGATGTCGAATATCTTCATCGATGTCTGCGGTGGTGGACAGGTGGGAGCCGAGATACCAAAAGTGGGCAACATTAGAGACCAGGGGCAGGTTGAAAGAGAATCAGAGTCTTACGTACATTCACCTCAAGGCCAAAGTGCGCATACGCGTCTGCGTAGGTGTTCAGGATCTCCTGTAGGTCGTGTTCAGTGTGAGCGACAAGGGTGAGGTCGTCTGTATTCTGAAGTTCAGCAATGGAAGCTGCCGGCTGCCGGCAGCCAAGAAGATAGAAAATAGATTTGGTGCCAGTACACACCCTTGTTTAACCCATGTTTGGATGGGGAAGAACTCTGACTGGGTGCCGTTGTACAGAAACACTTCCGTTCATGCCACTGTGGAGTTGCCTCACAATGGCGATGAATTTTGGTAGGCAGCCAAAACGTCTGAGGGTCCATCAGATGGCTTCCCTGTTAACCGAGTCTAAGGCCTTGGTTAGGTCGATGAAAGCCATGTACAGGTCACGACGCTGTTCTCTGCACTTTTCCTGTACCTGGCAGGCAGCAACGATCATGTCAGTGGGGCCACGTGATGTTCTAAAACCACATTGAGATTCTGGGATGAAGTTTTCCGCCTCAGGAAGAAGTCTGTTTAGGAGGACTCGGGCGATAATCTTGCCAGCTACGTAGAGCAGCGAGATCCCACGGTAGTTGTCACAGTCTGACTGGTCTCCCTTGTTCTTATAAATATTGACAATGGAGTCGTCTTTAGGAGCTTGGGGGATTTCCTCCTTTTCCCATATATTGTCCAGGATAGAGTGGAGACAGCTGGTAAGCAGAGGTCATCTTGCTTTATACACCTTGACTGGGATTCCATCAGGCCCTGAGGCTTTGTTATTTTCTATCTGTTTGATGGCAGTAGCTACCTCATCCAGGGATGGGATAGCTGAGGTGGGTCAGCTCTGGATGCTGAGGGACCTGCTTGGTATTCAGGACATCCACATCGGTGTTGCGGTTGAGCAATGAATGGAAGTGCTCTTTCCAGTGCTGAAGAAGGCCTTCATCGCATTTAATTGTGAGGTTACCGTCAGATGAGGGGAGGGGGGCTGCACAACGAGCGACTGACCCATAAAATGTTTAGGTGAAATTGAAAAATTCGCGCATCTTGTACTGATCTGCAAGTTTTTGTGCTTAACATGCTTTATTTTTAAGCCACTCTTTCTTTAGATTCCGAAGTTTCCGTTGGGCTGCCGCTTTCTTCTTGCAGAAGGTAACAGTTTTGGTCCGAGACTGGGGGTTGTTCTGCCAATCAGTAAAAACAGCACGTTTATCATCGGTGAGTATTTTGATTGCCGGGTCATTTTCATCAAACCAGTCCTAGTGTATTCTTTTGATCTGGCCGAGGGTCTCTCTGCAGGTTTTTGTCATAACAGTATTAAGAGTATTCCATTTTTCACTGGGATTCACGTTGTTTGGTGTTGGATTGTTTATAAGCCCATGTTCGAGCTGCTCTCTGAAAGCATGTGCTACCGCTGGATCCTCCAGACGCTTAGTATTAAAACATCTTTTTGAGGCTTGCTGCCTTCGCCGTTTTGGGGCGACGTGAAGTGAGAGCTTGGATATGACAAGTCAATGATTAGTGTCACAGTGGTCTGAGCCACGAATGGCACGGGTGATGAGGACATCTCAGCGATCTCTTTCTCCGACAATGATATAGTCAATGATATGCCAGTGTTTGGATATTGGGTGTTGCCACGAACCCTTGAACTTGTCGGCCTGCCTAAACAAGGTATTGGTGATAGTGAGGTTGTGTGCAGCACACTTGCTGAAGAGGAGTAGGCCGTTGGCATTACACTTGCATAGTCCATTTCTCCCTATGTTTCCCTGCCAAATGTCAGCAACTTTGCCAACTCTGGCATTGAAGTCGCCAAGGAGCACAACCTTGTCTTCTCTGGGGATAGAGATTACACTCTGTCGAGGTCGGCGTAAAAGGCCTCCTTGATGTCATCCTCTGCATCCAGTGTTGGGGCGTGTGCACTGATGAAGAAGGCATGGCGTGAGTGATTCAGTGGGACTTGAAGTGTTATGAGGCGCTCGTTGATCCCAATAGGCATTTCAGTTAGCCTGTGTAGGATGCGTTGGCGGATGGCAAACCCAACTCCATAAATGCGCTTTCTCTGCCAGGCTTACCCTTCCAGAAGAAGGTGTAGCCAGACTCCCGTTCTGTGAGTTGGTCCTCATCTGGGAGCCAGGACTCACTGATGGCTGCTATGTCGATGTTATACCTAGCCAGCTCTTTTGCCACAAGGGCAGTTCTTCTTTCAGGACTTTCATTTGTGCCAGTATGCAGAAGGGTCCTGACATTCCATGAAGCGACCTTAAATGGTTTTATGGTTTGTTTTTGATTGGATCTGTGATTTTGGTTGTGTTTTCGACGGCATGAGGATGACCTTACTCGGTGAGGTTGTCCAGTCAGGTTGGGTTTTTCGGCAGGTTATCTTTAGGGCACCTTTTCTAGCCCCCTCCCCATGTGGGGTGAGCAGAGTGGCTCCCCGAAAGGGCTGCTCAGTCACACAGACAGGATCGGATTGCACTGCTGCCTAGATCCCAGTGCATAAACGACCATCTTATCTGTGCCACCCATGTGCAGAGTTGTGACTAGAGACTCCCAGCAGTCATCTCTGTCTGTTCCCATCGCCACTCGTCCAACGTCATAGGACTTTTGGGGGTATACGGGTTTTGATGATGAAGAGAGGTGTGGTGAACTGGATGATGGCTGCGTGTGAGTTGATTTATGTGGTGAGGCAGGAGCGCAGGCTGCAACCACACATCTTGGCTCTCCCTTTTCCTAATCCAGTGGTGCAAGTGTTGCAACGACTGGGGAGAGGGAGAGTCGCAATGGACTGCCGATATCCTAGTTTGTTTGGTTTCGTCTTAGTAGCCTATCCATCAGGCATTGCCTTCGTCCGCCGGTGTAGTCGTTGGGTTTCCATGGCGGTCACCTCTTCAGCCTACACCGTCGTTGGAGTCTTGTTGAAGCTCTGTAAGCATGTCTGCCTGATGCGAGGCTCCACCGCAGATTTTTCGTTAAGCTTAGGCCGCCTCCTGGTCTCCTCAACACACAGGCACTACAACCTCCCAAGAGAGGTTGACTTACTATCAATTGTGATCACACCTTAGAGGAACTGTTACCTGGTGACAGCGTTGGCCAGGTAACGAGAATGTAAGTATTAGTATTACCTTACAAACTACTGTACACAGAGAACTGCACACGTTTGACGCAGCAAACTGGCAGGACCTGATTATCATAATCCAGAAAGTTGGTCTTGAGTATTAATGTTTGTATCACTTGATGTAAAGTCTTTGGTGACATAAGATGTAAACATACGAGGTATACTGGGTAAACAGTTATTCCTGTATGAGTTGGCTATTTATCGTTTGGCCAGGCCATCACAATAGTATTCTGCTTCCTTGCGGGATGAAGAGCGTTCTCTGAATGGTCGTTCCAGCTCCAGCTGGCTGTTCACCCAATGAGTAAGTATATAGTCGTTTGTTTTTATTGGCCAGCTTTCATGTGCAGAATATTGAACTGTTATTATTTGTATGAGTTAAGTATTTGCATTGTTTCACATTGCAGAAAATAACTTTAATTATTTTATTTGCGTAAAATTCACAAAGAAAAAAATTAATAAAACCGAAAACAACAACATGACTATCGCCACATTAACAAGTTAAGATTATCAATGGTCGCTGTACTGCAGCCTGGAACACTGGGATACAGAACACTGCCATGTTCATTACGTCTCATAGTAATGCTGAGGAAGAGGAAAAGATTAACATGGACCCCAGGAAAAACATTAAATGGGGAGGGCGGAGAGACGTAACGTAGGGAGGTGGACGCTGTGGGAGTTATTGAGAGGCTGTGGCGTTGGTTTTAATTTGGCTAAGAGGTCTGGGAAGCTTGAGATGAACCCACAACAGTGTAGGGGAAAAGATACCTAAGGAGAATAGTTCTGATTGTGGTACAAACTGAAGAGTAGTTAAAAAATAAAGTCTATAACGTTATAATGTTGAAAAAGTGAATCATAAACGAGCTCCTGTGTTTTAATTTTGTTATATATAGACGATCAACTTGTTAATATAGGAGAGTGGTGAAGACGTGACTGGAGCCGCAGGTATGAGGGAGAAGGAGCTGGTGTGGGTTCCAAATAATGGATAGTTTGAGCGACTGAGAATGTGACCAGAGGGAAATAACAGAGGTTGTGTTGGTACTGTTGGGAGGCTGGTGGTGAGCCGCCCTCCTGCCCTCACTACCTCACCAAGACAAATAAGAGGTAATATAATGATCTCTGTGTAGGGGAAAAGGTCTATATTACTTACCTTTTATCCAAAGAGAAAATTTACTTCAACTAAAACTACTCCAGCATTTTAACAGCAACAACTTTTCTATATTGTGTTTTAGGAAATTAACATTTTGTAAGTTTAATTAGTGGTTGTCTTTTCATGATTCCGCTCATTGTTTAAATCAAAATAATCATAAGAGATAAATAAATACACTTGTTGAATGTTAGAAATGAGAGGATTAGCGTTTGTCTGGCCTCCCTTTATACTGTGCGTGCGTGAGTACTATATAGAAAGTTTTATTCCCGTTGTCGTAAAAATCGACAGAATTCCTCAATTTTAGCCAAACAAACTTGAGGATAAACATAGTGCAGCTACAGCAGACCAGCAGGTGTGTGCAGCGTCATACACAACACTAAGTGTACCAACGGGCGGATCAAGGAACAATGTATATGATGAACTTAAACTAAAGGACAACTGAGATAACAAATAACAAGACCAAACAACACAGTTAAGGGACACAAGTTGCTTCTACAACCAGTCAATCGTTGAATAATTTTGTTAGTCGGGTTTGTACAATATTCAGTTTTTAAATTTTTGTTTACGGTCTTTCATCAATATAAAAGTCACAGATCCATAGACGATATAAAGTTTTCTCTATTTTACTTCTATATCGTGTAGCACAGAGTAATCAATGAGCCACAACTCGCCCTCTACCTTGGGTTCAGGTGGAGTCCACCAGCCCTGGTTATAACCTATTGTATTTGTTCCCTGTTGAAACTAAATTTAGGTCGGTTATAATCTACAAATATAAAAGAGAAAATCATCGTATTCCGGTGCCATGATTTTGAATTAACACAAAATTTAATGTTTGTTTGTTATTTCCCGCCTACACAAAGGTTTAATCTATCGTATATAGTGAAAACAATTTTACTCTTGTCATATTCAATTAATTCAATGACTCACAAGTAAAATATTTTAGTATTTTATTTCTAATATCAACGAAAAAATGGGGTATTATGTTTTTAAATTTTGTTATATTCCGTGTTGATTATGTTATCGGAACGATTTATTTTTTATTCAGTCCCCAGAAATTCCTAATGACTAATGCTTTCGTGTAATAACTTCCCTACTACGTCTCTACAATACTGGAAACTTTATGTAGGGGACAACTAGGTCTCAGTGCATGATAGATGATTATAAAACACCGACCTGGGAAGATTTTCATGGTCGATGTTCTGTTACAAGTCTGGCGGGAACTGTTTCGTCTACGTTCACTCTTTAACTTACCGCCAAAACTGTTTTACTTGAGGAATGTCAACATTTTATTGTTTCTGTTTTTATATACAGTTTCTTTGTTGCTGTTTGTGCGCTGTTATTACGTCCACACACAATGAAAACACGGGATAAGCTTTCTGTTGTAACAATACATTATGACCTGTTGTATTAGTCTCTACCATTAATTCATTTTACCTTATACATCTTTATTTCACTTTAATTATCATTTCTCCTCTTTTTTGTTTTCATGTGTATAAAGTTTATTTCTCATTGTTCACACCTGACTGTACTGTTGTCGCAGGAATATATCTGGATCAAACGCTGTCATCATTAAGACAAATATATGACGTT
>NW_024727822.1:0-12527 GCF_018991925.1 Homarus americanus | reverse complement strand
AATTATGTTGTTGTGAAAAGTTGTTTATTAGTGTTGTTGTTATTGTTGTTGTTGTTTGGTGTGAGTGAAAGGTGAGATTTTTTTTAAAAGTTTATAGGATAAGAAGATGGGTGTCTGTCTGTCTGTCTGTCTGTCTTTCTGTCTGTCTGTCTGTTTGTCTGTCTGTCTGTATGTCTGTCTGTCTGTCTGTCTTCTTTTTTCTCTCGGGGTTTCAGAAAACAGTTTATTGCAGAGGAAGAGAGAGAGAAGAGAGAGAGAGAGAGAGAGAGAGAGAGAGAGAGAGAGAGAGAGAGAGAGAGAGAGAGAGCAATACCGCTGAGTCACCTAACCTTGTACCACTTGTGAACAGGTTAATTACACGAAGTCCAGGTATGTTACTGGATGACCCAGACCTTGTTCCTGGGATAATTACTTGCCAAGGTGAGGTAGGGAGAGAGAGAGAGAGAGAGAGAGAGAGAGAGAGAGAGAGAGAGTATAAACAAAATACAAAAATAAACGAAAAAATCAGAATAAAAACTAAAACAAACAAACACGAAATAAAGAAAAAAAATCATTGGTTCATTTTCTATACTAATTCCTTCGTTTTTTCCCCTCATTCTACTTCATCATTATCATCATTATCATCCTCATCATCATTCGCATGTCTTCTTATATACGTTCTCAGTCACGCGAGGATGATTAGTTGAACAGCACTTATTAATTTTTGTGTGTATGAGAGAGGGAGAGAGGGAGGGAGGTGAAAGGGGTGGGTGAGAGGGAGGGAGAGAGGGAAGGAGAGGGAGAGAGGGAGGGAGGTGGAAAGGGGTGGGGTGAGAGGGAGGGGAGGAGGGAAGGGAGAGGAGAGAGGTGAAAGGGGTGGGGTGGAGAGGGAGAGAGGGAGGAAGGAGAGGGAGGAGGGAGGGAGGTGAAAGGGGTGGGGTGAGGGAGGGAGGGAGGAAGGAGAGGGAGAGAGGGAGGAGGTGAAAGGGGGTGAGAGGGAGGGAGGGAGGGGAAGGAGAGGGAGAGGGAGGGGAGGGAGGTGAAAGGGGTGGGTGAGAGGGAGGGAGGGAGGGAAGGAGAGAGAGAATGGAGGGAGGGTAATTGGGAGGGTCATAAAGAGGAAGAATTCGGAGAGGGGAGTTAGAAGGGGATGCAAAAGAGGGAGGGGGTGAAAGGGGTGGGTGAGAGGGAGGGAGGGAAGATAAAGAGGGAGAGAAGGAGTGAAAGCAGGAGGAATGAAGGGAATGGGGAAGAAAAATAGTTAAGATATAAAATTGAATTAGACAGTCCAGAAATGTCTCTGTCTGTCTGTCTATCTGTGTGTGTGTATGTGTGTGTGTGTGTGTGTGTGTCTGTTACGAGCTTGAGTTGTCGTGTTTGCTTGTTTGTTTAGTGACGTAAGTAATTGGCTGTCGACATCCCGGCGTGACAGAACGAGCGTAATGAATAAACAACTGTTCCTTGTGAAGTATCTCTCTCTCTCTCTCTCTCTCTCTCTCTCTCTCTCTCTCTCTCTCTCTCTCTCACCACTAACATGCCTGAGTCTCTTATTCTTTATTCAAAGCCTTTTTACCTGACTAAATTTTAATCACTTCTCCACCTGGCTGTTGTCTCTCCCTGAATCATTTATACACAGTGAATAACAATTGCTCTTAGTGGCTGTGAGTCTGTGTGTGAAAGAGATACAGAGAGAGAGAGAGAGAGATAGACAAAGAGAAACAAAGAGAGAATTTGATAGATGGGAAAAGAGCTGCATTAGAGATAAATAAATGAACAGACTGACTGACTGACTGACTGACTGACTGACTGACTGACTGACTGACTGACTGATTGATTGACTGACTGACTGACTGACTGACTGATTGATTGACTGACTGACTGACTGACTGACGGACGAAGTGGCTCCTTTCTCTAGGTATAAATCCACTACAGAATTCCCTGACCATATTTAATGAGCCTTTGACCACAGGTTACGTCACTCACTCACCTGGTGTTCTCCGGTATAAACACTGATCTTTTCAATACGTTAAATTGATGTGAATAGAACGGAATTCACAACTGAGTTTTAATTACAGGTAGATTCCATGGACTTGATAATACATAAACTTTATAAATGTTACGTAAAATCTATCAATCTATGTATGTTTTTTTAGTGTATGTGTGATAGGCTGTATGTATAGGCTGTATGAGTGTTTGTATTAAAGACTATGTTTATTATAGACTGTGTAAGGGCGTATAAGGGCGTATGTGGGTGGCAGTAGGCATCGTTGTGTATATATGCCAAGCTAAAAGGATATCTTTTTTCAGTATAGCTTAAGACTACCCCCACTCTTTCCCCCCCTCGTCCCCCTTCCCATACAGGTGTGAGCAGCTCTCTTAGCGTTACCTGTGTGCCTACCTGTGATGGGTTGTGGAGGTTGGTGTTAGGGAGAAGGGAAGAGTGATTGACGGTGTGTTGACGCTGATAAAATGACTCATTCATAGCCCCCACAAAAAAGTGTGTGTGAGAGAGAGAGAGAGAGAGAGAGAGAGAGAGTTATCAAAACGACATTTCTCTCTCTGATAATTTTATTTGATCTAGATATTCCCCCCCCCCCAAGAAAAAATCCTTACCACTTTTGTTTTTGGTGAGCACAGAGTAAAAGACGAAAGCACAAGAGACCGGAGGTAAAAGTCTCTGTCTATCTGTCTGTCTGTCTGTCTGTCTGTCTGTCTGTCTCTGTCTCTCTCTCTATCGTTCAAATTTATGTCTTGAATTCATCTCAACCAAGTGACCTGTAAACGCCTCTTGACTATTTTTTCAAGATTGGAAGAAAAAGTAAATAATTAATAGAAAGATGAAGATAAATGGGATATAGATAGAGAATAATGTAAAGAATGGGTATGAGGAAGAAGAGGAGGAGAGGAAGAGAGAGGGAGGAGAGGGGAGGAAGGAAGAGGAGGAGAGGGGAAGAGGAGAGGGGGAGGAAGAGAAGGAGGAGGAGAGGGGGAAGAGGAGGAGATCACATGCTAAGAAGAGAAGTTATTTCACGAGCTACACACACACACACACACACACACACACACACAGAGGACCACTAAAGGTATATAAGTACATACCTTACATAGGATCATACCCTAGACAACACCTATTAAAAGTTATAGTTACAAGTTGTATTTTTAAGTGTCTTGGGCCCACATTCGGTGACCTGAGAGTGTTGTTGTTGTAGTTGTTTGTTGTTGTTGTTGGTGTAGTGGTAGTGGCTGTTGTTGTTGTTGTTGAGGTGGGTTGTTGTTGTTTTTCAATAATAATTGTTGTAGTTGTTGTTGTTGTGTGGTGGTGGTGGTTGTTGGTGTTGTTGGTGTTGTTGTAGTGGTGGTGGTTGTTGTTGTAGTTGTTGAGGTCATAGTTGTTTTTGTCGTAGTTGTCGTTGTTGATGGTGTAATAATCATCGTTATTGTGTTATAATTACCTGATGCAGCGGCTGATCATCAGGAGAATTCATGTTACCTATCCACATATTAATTATTCTCTATATATTATTAACAATCTTTTCACCTCAGGGAGTTTAGACTAACACGCAGCCTTGAGACTATATTAACACCCAATACCTCATAATTAATTAACACACACAGGTAAAAGTTTATCATAAAAAAAAGGAGTTTGGATGCTGATATTATTGATACTACCTCTCCCCTCCTTCCCTGCCTACCTGAGAAGTATTTTGGGTCATCTTAGCCCGGGTGATATTTTCAGTGTTCAATTATTATTCAGCCACGTCAACACATCTACGTTAAAACACTGATTGTAATTCACCTAATTTTAACGCACCCATGAAATTTCACCTATTCTACGCACCCCACTACAGTACTCATAACCCATATCTTTTCCCTATTTCCCTCCCTTCTTCCCTACTCCCTCCCTCCGTCCCTACTCCCTCCTCTTCAAACTACCCTATCTTCGTTAACCTTCTACAGTAACGGGCCAGTGAACCGCTCTTAATCTGCCATTCTCTTCTGATTAAAAAGTAACCTTTTCCGACAGTAAAAAAAGAGAGGGGAGAAAAGTGGAGAAAATCTTGGGGGAAGTACCGGGAAAATCTGGGGAAAAAGTGAGTCTTGGGGAAAGTTTGTAGAAGAGTAGGGTAAGGGAAAATAAAGTATAGGACAAAATAGGAAAATGTTTGGAAAAAGGAGTAGAGAAATTAAGCCGAAAAGATAGAGGAAATGTAGGAAAAAAGAGAGATAGAAAGTGTGGGCCCAAAGTAGAGAAAGTGTGGGCCAAAAAGTAAAGAAAGTGTGGGCCAAAAAAGTGGGCCCTTGCACCAAATTACTTCCTTACCGAACACTACAGAACAGCCTGGGTCCAATTAATAAGATATTGATCGGATAATCTTCCTCCCCCTCTCCTTCCCTCTCCCCCTCTCCTTCCCTCTCTCCCTCCCTCCCTCCCTCCCTCCCTCTCTCTCCCCATCTCCCTCCCTTCCTCTTCTCCCTGTTCCTCTCTCCTCCTCCCCACCCCCCCTTTCACCCCTCCTCCACTGTCTCCTCCTCCTCCTCCTCCTCCTCCTCCTGCTCCGCCTCCACCTCCTCTTCTTCCTCCTCCTCCCCAGAAGAGTTTGCACATACCTTAATTATACCTGGTTTTCTGTGCCAGGTAACCGGAGCATACCTGACATATTAGGACACAGTATACTCACGTTAGAGCTCCGCGCTACCATGCTCCTGAGCGCATAATTGGAGCATATCCAAAGAGTTAAATAGACAAGTAATTCTGACTGGTGGTTCTTATGGTAGAAATAGTTGTTGTTGTTGTTGTTCTTGTTGTCGTTGTTCTTGATATTATTGTCGTTACCATTATTATTATTATTATTATTATTATTATTATTATTATTATTATTATTATTATTATTATTATTATTATTATTATATTATTATTATTATTATTATTATTATTATTATTATTATTATTATTATTACTATTACTATTACTATTATTATTTATTATTATTATTATTATTATTATTATTATTATTACTATTATTATTATTATTATTATTATTATTATTATTATTATTATTATTATTATTATTATTATTATTATCATTTATTATTATTATTATTATTCCTTCCTTCCGTCTCTCCGTTGGTGTCTCTGTGTCGCTCTCTTTCCCTGCTTCTCTGCTTCCCTCCTTCTCTCCTTCTCCACCATCTGGCGCAATAAGTTAAGAACAATAAGTACTCTATCTTCATTAAACTCTACCACAATATGCATGACCACAACCCAGTTTATCACATGCTAAATTCTGGTCTGTGCTCCAGGGTTAAGTTCACAGCCAGAGGTCAGAGGTCAGAGGTCAAAGTTATAGGTCACAGGTTAAAGGTCACAGGTGAAGATCAGAGGTCACATGGGTGTGTTCTTCTCTGGGGATGTTCATCTTTGGGATATTCTCTCTGGGGTTGTTGTTTTCTCTCTGGGGTTGTTCTTCTCAAGATTTGTGTCAAGAAAAGAACACACACACACACACACACACACACACACACACACACACACACACACACACACACACACACACACACACACACACACTAAAAGTTTACAAGGCGTGAGATGTCTGTTGTTTAAGAACTCTTTAACCCGCAATTATTATCTCAACTCTTAAAAGGTTATTTCTGAACATCTACTGTACTCTCAGTGATGACCTGACCACCGTAGGGTCAAGACCTATTTAGGCGCTGCTCCTGCTGAGCAGCTCTCACCCTTGGCCAATGTTCGGCCCATTCCCCAAGTCCCTCTCCCCGACCCATCCTCACCACCGGGATATCAACATAATCAAAAGTGGCATTTCGTTTCGGAAAGAAGTGGAACCAGTGTTGAACAGTTAAGAACAGTGTTTAAGCCAGTGAATTCAGTACTAGACAGTACCAGTGAGAGCCGTGACCCGCCAGTGAGATAAGCACCGCTGGGAACTGACCGCCATCTCCTAATCAGTCCACTCTGAGAACAACAGTGGGTCGGCTTCACACTTGACTTCGAAATAACACAACACCACCCAGTAGGGTGGGGATAGGTCAACAACTGCAAATATGTTGCCTGTATAACAAGTGAACTACCGTGTGTTGAGCACTGTGTCGTGTGTAGGTGTAGGTGCCCGCGAGGCAAGGCCTATACCCTTGTGGTGACGCTCGGCCATGTGGTGAGGGTTTGTTTACACAAACCCCCGTCCTCATAGTGTGCCAAGCTGGTTAGTTCTTTTGAAACTAAAATTGACTTTGATACTGTATCTAACCAGAAAAACAGACATGCTATTAAGAACAAGTGTAGTGTAATAAAAGTGTTTATAAACTGAGAAAACTCCTGTTACCTTAGTCCCCCCGACACCACACTCCCTCCGCGGGAGGCCCGCTCATGGCCTCCCCTCACACCGCTAATACGCTGTACAGTAGATGCCAATCTCCTTTGTCCTCTAAGAGGGTTACGCCTCCCAACCACCGCTGACTTCCTAGGAGTGCCAAGCAGTCCTCGGCCCTCTGACGTAGGCATATAAGTCGAGCCCTGTAACTCCACCATGTCTGAGTTGACTGGAGACCCAGCTGCTCGCTTTAACTCTCCTGATGCACTGAGTGAGCCAGGCGACTGTGGTGTTGACCTTGACACCAACGGAGAAGATGGCTTTCAACTAGTTCAGTCCAGGAACAAGCGGAAGGCCGAAAAGGCAGAAAGACTTAGAGACAATCAACTACAACAAACCCCCATGAGAGTAAGATTATACTTCCCTGAAGGTACATCACCTGAAGACAAGTATCTCTGGCTGAACGATGCGGAAGACAAACACCCAGACGCTGAGTTTCAGTTCAGAGTCGGTACACAAGATCATGTTCTGATTAGAAACGACCCAGCAGTCATACAGGATCTCCTCACCAATAGCATAAGGGGAATAACCATGGAACAATCATCCCAACCATGGAGCAAGAAAACCATAATAATCATAGGGCTCGACCAGTACCAGACACCTACACTACTAGAAGCCCATCCCTACATCAGAAGGACGAAGCGACTCAGGGGCAAGAATGCAGTCATTGCAGACTGGGTTGGCTCGGAAGACCCACCCAAGACCATTCGAGTCCGTGGTGCCTATCGGACTCTGAAGGTAACTCTCTATCAGCCCCCTAACCGGAGGTGTTACAACTGTCAGCACTGGGGCCATGTGGCCCGGTTATGCCCCTCGACTAAGCCGTGGTGTGGTCTCTGCTCAAGGCAACATGCAACACAGGTTTGCAGAGATACAGTTGCTCAAGGGGGTGTCATCCAACAGAAGTGTATTAACTGCAAAACAGTTGGAGTTCCTGTATGGCACCCTAACTGTTCTAGAGCTCCTACACCCCTTCAGCGCCCAGACCCGCCACCCAGGCAGGTCTCAAGAAACACTAATGCTGCTAGGGTACTCCCTACGGCCAACCCCTGGCCTGCCCTCCCCACCAAAGCTCCAGGATCATCACCAGCAGTCATCGAAAGATCAGCATGGGGCAACACAGACGTACCGACACAACAGGTAGCTGCCAACACACTCCATGCACATCGTGAAGAGATCAATGATTTGAAAAATGAAATTAAAGAACTCAAAGCTCAGTTTACAGCTCAAGCTCAAGCTCAAACTGAAATGTTTAGGAGCCTCTGTGATACACTAAAGGAAAAAAACACCACCAACACAGTGCAGCAACTTCGGAAAAATTACAGTCAAACTGAAGACATTCAGATGTCAGTACCAGATGTGGAAACTCAAGACCCACCAGGAACTAGTGTCCACGCAGAGGAAAATAGTGATACTGGTAACAGTTCTACTGATGCCTCTGTGGACATGGTCAGTGAAGATGAACAAGCACAAACAGAAAATGGTGGTGATGTCGAGTGTAACCAAAGTGTGTTGTTGTCTGCCAATGAAATACAACAATTGTTGAGCCGTACGTGCTCCAGAAATGTTTCCAAAAGGTTAACTGGCCTACTGCCTGCCGAAGGGACAGGCAGCGCAGAAAAGAACAGTATCATACAGTGCCTTTTGCTTCTTTCCAAATACATTTCATAATGGCCAGTGTTAATACCAGACAAAATTCCAAATACATTTCATAATGGCCAATGTTAATACCAGACAAAGATACAGAGCTGTGAAGGTGATGAGTTGGAACATCTCATCCCTTAGAAAACGATACCCTGACCTACACCACAAAGTTGTGACTGAGGACATCGATATTGTGTGTCTGCAGGAGTGTCTCACACCTAATGGTAAGCCCCCACCCAGTCTGCCCAATTATGTGTATTATGATCCTAGTTCTACTCACACATGTTTGATGTATGTTAAGAAGTCACTCCCGCATGTACCTCTTGTATCCAAAAAGACTACCAACCTTCAGTACCATGGGATCACTATCCACCTGGGCAACTCCACACTCAACGTGCTAAACGCCTATGCTCCCTCAGATCAGCTTCAATACACAGATCTCCCAGACTTTTTACACACTGAGCCCACTGTCCTAATGGGTGACCTGAATACTAGACACAAGAAATTAGGTGATTCCACCACTAACACCAATGGTAGGAGACTTATCTCACTTCTCAGTGCATATGAAGATGTTCAAATTATAGGTAATAATGAACCAACACACATCTATGGCGGGGGTCTAGACAAATGTATTGGCTTTAATCTATCATACACAACTCATAGCTCTGATGTTGTCACTGATCTTATGTCTGACCACAGCCCAATCCAAGCTAGTATACATGTAGCCAATGACACCCCCACTGGTGGTAAACTCAACAGACGTAGAATCACAGTCAAGCAAGAACATGAAAGCCAGTTCATAGACTTCATCCATGACTGGTACAAGGACTACAAGCCTGACAATTACCAAAGTTTCCATGACGATCTGATAGATAGGACTTATGTATACTTCACCAACAATGCCTCCACCAAAAAAAGGAGAAAACGTGGTCAGCATAATGGGAACAGGCAACAGCAGTGCTATAATGACCCTGAGCTGAAAAAACTCAGGGCTAGGGTCAGGAGGGTGGGTAAGGGTTACAGACAATTTAGAACACCTCAAATGTTACAATTGTATCAAGCTTCCCTTGCTGCTGTCAGGGAACGTGTAAACGAACTCAGACAAAATGCATGGGAGACATATGTCAACAGCCTGAACCAACACACATCCCTCAGCAAAGCCTGGAAAGACATAAACATAATCAGAGGTAAAAACAGAAGACACGTCTCCCATCCAAACCCTCTGCAAAAGTCGAATGAGCTAATAACAAAGTGGGCTCATGTGTCGAGCTATGACATGTTACCAGCTAGGACTCGGGGACTCCTTGATGCGAAGTCTGTAGAGAGAAGTAATCTTATTAGCTTTATGCTGGGCAAACAGCACGATGAGTGTGATGTTCCATATACTGAGTGGGAGCTTGACGCCGCCCTCGCCAGGGGTAGGTCTACTTCCCTGGAGAGGACGGAGTCACCTACAACATCATTAGACTACTAAGGCGCGTGCCAGGCAATCCATTGTTGGTATTGTACAATATGAGTCATGCCGAGGGCCAACTACCCACATCATGGACCAGCAGTATTGTTGTACCAATACCGAAACCAGGACAGCCTGATGCCTTTCGTCCCATATCACTAACCAGCTGCCTGTGTAAAACCTTTGAGAGGATGGTTCTTGGCAGACTCTTATATAGAATAAGAGAATACATGTCTCCTAACATAAATGGCTTCACCCATGGTAAAGGTGTACATAATTGCATCACCACATTCCTAACTGTGCATGGTGATGAAAAGCACAGATACACCACATTTCTTGACCTAAAAGCTGCATTTGATATTGCCAATAGGCAACTGATATTGTACGAACTAGCCAAAATGGATATAGGAGGTAGGCTGTTACACTGGATAAGTGGTTACCTAACCAACAGAAGGGCTGCTGCACTGTTTCAGGGTTACAAAAGTGAAGTTAAAGATATGCAACTTGGTACCCCTCAAGGTGGAGTACTTAGCCCCACTTTGTTCAATGTTCTTATGAATGCATTATTAAATTTAATACCAGACAACCCCAGCAATATCTCAATCAGCTATGCTGATGATATTCTTATACATACTAAAACTCATCGTGAAATGCAAACCATCCTGAACCATGTATACGCAGCCTGTGAACACCTCGGTCTTATTATCTCCACTGACAAAACTAAGGTGTTCAACAAACAAGCTGGTAACCGCAAACGCGGCCCCGCCAAGTTCAAGATAGGTAACAACACTATTGACTATGTTTCTTCTTTTAAATATCTTGGTGTTTCCGTCCCTTGTACCCTACCTGCCATACAACAGCTAACCCGCCAATGTACTGACAGACTGAGACCTCTTAGAAGTGTAGCGGGGTACAGCCCGCACTATGGTGCTAATATTAGAATTGTTAAAACAATGTACCTAGGCTATATAAGATCTCTGATAGATTACCACGCACCAGCCCTGGTCATTCGTGACGGGAAAGGCGTTGACAAGCTCGAGAAAATGCAAAATAAAGCCCTCAGAATTATCCTAGGATGTCCCATGAGCACTAAAGTACTTAATATGAGGAAAGAACTAGGTATACCCAGTGTCAAAGATAGAATAATTGAAGTCAACCTCATGATAGCCCTGAGGCTTCTGCGTGGTGATCCTGATAACATTGTTTCCTTAAAATTGCTAGAATGTATGAACCATGGGACTACTGAGTCTAAATGGATCCAAACTACAGCTACACATATGAAGATATTTGGACTAGACCACCTGTACAAAGTTGAGACACAACAGCGCTTCCTGCCACCCTGGCGGACAGTTCCCTTCGATATCACAATACCGACGTATCCGCCTAAAAAATTAATTATACAAAGCATTTATCTCCAACACACTGCCAAATTGAGAGCTCTTGAACACATACACACTCTACAGACTGATGATAATATCACACAGACCATCTACACTGATGGATCTCTAAACACCGCCTGTGGGAGGGCTGGAAGTGCTATTGTTGTGACTCAACCTGACGGTAATATAATTGAGAAAGGAGTTAGAATTAACAACTGGGCATCCACTCTACAAACTGAATTAGTTGCCATACTCACAGCTATTAAATTCATTGAAACCACTGTTACTGACAGTCTCATCATCACTGACTCTCTATCCTCACTACTTGCCCTTGGTACCCTCGACTCAGGTTGTCACGATCTTGTCTCTGAAGCCAGACACAAATATGCGTGCCTTGTTGACCGGGGTGTCAGGGTCAAACTGTTGTGGATCCCCTCTCACATAGGCCTCATAAAACATGACAGAGTTGATGCCCTCGCCAAACTCGCGTCTAACAAAGACACCGTTGAATACAATTTGGGTCTGTCAAAAAGAACCCTTAAAACTGTAATTAGGAAAGAACTTATTGATGAGTTTGACGCAAGTAGACAAGTGCAAACAGGCACTAGTCGATCCATAGTTTACCATGATGAGATGTATCAAGTGAAACATGTATATGGAGCAAGTAACAAGATCACTAGATTACAAGATGTTGTAACCGCTAGATTAAGGTTAGGATATAAGTACCTTTGGCAGTATGTTCCTCAAGCAGATGTAAACAAAACTAAATGTAAAGTGTGTGGCCATACATATGGCCACACACTTGAACACTACGTCCTCGACTGTGTGAAGATAGAACCTTTTAGGGACAGGTCCAAGCACACTGTGTGTGAAATGGCACAACACTTCATCTCTAATGGCAAGATAGCCGACATATTAAGATTGTATCCACTTTTTTGCACTTAGTAACTATATCAGTTCTCATGTACAGAACCAAATACGCAATGTGCTTGAATACCTCCCACGTAAATGTGAATAACAAAGTGTGAGGCCAGACATACTGCCTCACACGCCTGTTCTCACGCATTTGTGAATAAGTTACCCTTTATGTATAGAACTAAACAAATAATGTAAATGAAATACTGTGTAACTTTCGGTGCCATAATATCCTGACAACCGGGGTTAATTATTATGACCCTTTGTAAACCCTACTCTGTAATCCTTTTGCGCTACCGCTCACAGGATGAGTGTGGGGTGCACAATAAAGTAGCCGCTGCAAGCGGCAAAATCAAAATCAATACTGTACTCTCGTGTTTCAGTTCAGGTTAGATTAAGGTTAGGTTTAAGTTAAGGTTAGGTTAGGTTAGGTTAGGTTAGGTTAGGTTAGGTTTAGGTTAGGTTAGGTTTAGGTTAGGTTAGGTTTAGGTTACGTTAGGTTTGGTTTAGGTTAGGTTTAGGTTTAGGTTAAGGTTAGGTTAGGTTAGGTTTAGGTTTGGTTAGGTTAAGGTTAGGTTAGGTTAGGTTAGGTTTGGTTTAGGTTAGGTTAGGTTAGGTTAATGTTAGGTTAGGTTTAGGTTTGGTTAGGTTTAGGTTAGGTTAGGTTACGTTACGTTAGGTTTGGTTTAGGTTAGGTTTAGGTTAGGTTAGGTTAGGTTTAGGTTAAGGTTAGGTTAGGTTACGTTAGGTTTGGTTTAGGTTAGG
>NW_024727821.1:0-21871 GCF_018991925.1 Homarus americanus | reverse complement strand
CGCTATTATTAAGTTGAGGACCACCACCACTAACACCACTAAAACCACCGTCTTTACCTTCAACGCCACTAGCAATATTATTATTAAAATAATAACCAATATTATCATTAGTATTTGAACCTTTACCCATACCCATACTATCACCTCTACTATCATTAAGAGAACTAGTCTGAGTTATAGCATCATCAATCTGCCCGCATCGTATAGTCCCCATCCTATACCTAAGAGGTTTTACAGGATTTAGTTTAAATCTAGGACGCTTCAATTTATCCAACAAATCAATCTTTGTTGTATCATCCCTATACGTTTTTAACAAGGCCAAATCTATATTACTATTTTTATCCCGATAATATGAGTTTAAAAATAGAAATTCATCATCTGTTAACATTTGTCTGTGTGGTGACGAGGACGACGTCTTTGTTTGCGATTTCACTCGTGCTCGTGAAGAAGTTTTGTTTGATAATTTTCTTTTTAATTCAAAAGAAGACTCTTTTCTCTGTTTTCCTAAAATATCTATTACGCGATTCTGTTTTATTATAACATTAACTTTATTAATGGCCAGTCTAAGAGAACGACCAAAAATTTCCCCCGTTGTAAAGACAGCCATATTCCCCAAATGATTAATAGATTCGTTATCTAAATTTGTAAAATTATCTAAGAAAGGCCAATAAATAATCTGTGATTTGTTTTATAGATAATTACCCTTTTCTCTCTTTTACTATAATGAGGACGCCTCTTATCAGGCCATAAAATTGATTTTATATTAAATACGCTGTCTCCTATAATAAAATTACCTGGATAAATATCAAATGGATAATTTTGACATATTAAACAATCGATCTGTGAGGATTCACTTTTATTTTGAGTTTTCCATTTGTACCATTCATCTCTATCAATGGGAATTGTTTGTCTGTATAAAAGTGGATTTTTTATTAACATCTGCCACATTTGACCACCTTTCATTATAGGCAAAGAAAAAACGTTACTACTATAATCGAAGACATCTTTTATATTATCTTTTCTTATATCCTCCAAATAATCCTCCTTATTTGATTTATAATTATTAAGAGTTTTCCAATGATTTATTTGAAATCCAACTCCAAACACTAACTTGTGATTTAAAAAATACTCAATTAATTGCGTTTCATTACATATAGATTCTAAAATACGCCCCTCGTCATCTCTTTTTTCAAAAGTTGCAGATAAATTAAATAAAATTCCGGGATATTCATCAAATATACTTTCAAAAGAATCGTTTTCTATTTGAAGTTTATAAATAATACTTTGCCTAAGTAATAATTCTAAATGTGCATCACTCTTATTATTTTTCAAACACGTGGGGCATGATTTAAGTTGACCAGGAAAAGACCACTCTCTATGTCGTTCATTGAAATAACCTCTAATATCAATAAACATAATTTCGTTTTACCCTCTTTACCACTTTAAAAAATGAATGAAGATAATTATCTTTTAAACTTAGCACTCAAATTAAATCCTTTAATTTCGTTTTTGGGGAATTTTTTTCCTTTTACGTATTATAGTAAAGAAAATATTCTTCATTTGAATCAAATTCAAAATGAAATAAAACCTCTATATCAGATAGTGAAAATAAAACAATTATACATCTTAATATAACTGATGTACAAAAAAAAAATAATTTATATATCTGACCATCACATTTTTACACATGAGGTATCTGGCAAAATAACTGCAAATATTATATTACAGTCACCTCATCTTTTACTTAAAGTAGAATCTCTTATTTGTAAACCATCTTTATATTTTAAAGCTCTAAATGGAAAATCAGTGGAGTTTTTTAGCTTTGAAAATAATAATGCAACTTTATTAGGAATATGTAATTTTTCAGAAAAAATAAACTATTTACAAGCTATTGAAAATTTAATTGAAAGGATTAAAAATGTATTTGAAGAGACTATGTATTTACCTTATTTAATTCATCCTAACCGTGTACTTGCTATAAATGATAAAAATAATTTATTAAAATTAAAATTAATATCTTTAAATTTGATTCATTTTATTTTATCACCCCATTATGAATCAAACAAAATAACAGATCTTATATTTTCACATCCTTTATCATTAGATATAACAAAAACAAAGAAAATTTTAGCAGAATCTGAGGGTCTTTCATTCTGTAACAATGACCACAGTAAACATCTTTGGGATGTATGCTTATTACAGGAAAATACGAAAATTATTTTAGATTTATTTCATTCTTTATTTGTAACAGTGGTATGGATCTTAAATGGTGGTGGATCTCTTATACATCAAAGACATTTATTGGCACGTAATTATGCTACCCTTAATGGAAATATTCTTTTGATGTCGCCGCCAACAACAACTAAAAAAAGGTATCCTATTCCTAAAAATGAAAAAAATAATAAGTGCATTGTAACCCCCCGTCTTTCTTTAAATTATTATCGACAAAATAAAACGAATCTTGATTGTAATAATAATGGAGAAAATATTAATGATCAAACTGGGGTAGTAAATAACCAGGGGACTGAAGAAACAAAAAATGATATTAAAGATAATTTAAGTCATCCTTCCTGTATGAATCCATATGGATTATGTCAAACTCAAGTATTATATGGAAAACATTCTGTAGAAATAACGCGATTAATTCATAACTACGGTTGTATGCATCTTATTGGATATGCACCAACATCTATAATTGGTGCGTTTACAAAAACTATAAATAAAAATAACAAAAATTTCTTAAAAGGAGCCGTTATAGAAGAAATACATATTTTGGAGGAATTTATTAAAAAAAAAATATATATATAAACTAGAAAAATGAACATTAACCAAAAATTTAGTAATAAAATTAATAATATTATCGATCAAATTATCGATCAATTTAATATTACAGATAATTCAATAATTAATAAAATGAAAAATATAATTTCTACCAATATATTCTTATTTCATGTTTTAGATTCTATAGCTGAATATTTATTATTAGAAATGGGTAATAAGGACCATACGAGTAAATTAAAAAGGCAAATATGTATATTAGAAATTTTGGGAGAAAAAGTAATTTTAGACAATACCCAAAAACGAAAGTTTATTGAAAATATTAATACATTGAAAGTATTAAAAAAAGATGATCAAATTATTGTTCTGTTTAAAAAAATTTATGAAAACATCTGGAAACATTTAATAAATGCATTAAAAACTGTTTTAAAAAGTTTTCATAGTTATAAGTTACAAGAGAATATAAACAGTTTATCGCCAGAATATGTGGATAATTATTTTATTTAGAATATTTTTCAAGAAATAACACCGCCGCCGCTAAAACAAAATTAAAGTGTTTAGAAAGTAATAATAAATATTTATTTGATTGGATTTCCTCTAATATATCACAATAATGAATCGACGAAAAGTTCAATTTTCAGTAATATTAGATGAGGTATTAATTTGTACTATATTTGTTTCTCAACGGATACAACTCCGAGATGAAATATTGAAAGGTTACGCATCACAAAAATACTCAATGTATAAGAATGAGGCTAAATTATATGTAGCAATTAGCATTGAAAGAGTGACAGTTATGTCAGATAGGAATTTATCCCACCACAAGATTCCAATATGTTTTACAGCAATTATGGAAGAAATTAACAATCCGAGTAGTATTATTTATAAGGACACAATAGAGAGTATGTATACAGAAACAGAATGTCGGCGTTTTGTTGATATAACCCACCCTTTAGTTCAAGTGCGATTAAATGGTACACCAGGCGAATCAACACCAAGGTCTAATTACATTTCTCGTGTTTTAGAAATGGTTGAAAATGATTATCGTTTAATAATTGATCCTAATAAAAATAGTTTTTTTATACAATATAAAAAAAATAAAGATAAATCACGTATATTTCGAAGAGATACACAGACTTTGGAAATTGTATATACTAATTTAGAAGGAAAAGTTTTTCAAAATAGTTATTTTATACAACTTTGGGAAAGCGCTACTACTAATGGTGATGGTGACACCATTGGTCCTAAATTAATTGGATTAGCTACATTTTTAGAAGGGACCAGTTTAAGTGTAAAAACAACATATCTGCACGATTATGAAACAAAAACTATCCTTTACCATCGTTATAAACCTAATGACCATACTAGAATTTTTCCTATGATCTTGGAAAATGAAAATTTGAGTGAAATTAAAACGGGACCACCCCTCCTTTTAAATTCAGAGGGAGTCCCCTTAGAAACAAAACGCCCAGGAACTTTATATTGGCATGCTTCATGGAGACTAAATGCTTTTCTTAGTCCCATTCCATTAGAGATGAAACAGTTTCATAAGGATAGTACACCTATTCACATAAGGGAGGAAAATGAAGTCTGGGATAATAATATTAATAGTACAAATCTAAAAACTCAAAAATTTTATGATAAAAAAATTCTTAAATATAGACTTCCAAAATTAGATGGACAATGTGGTATTTTACAATTTTCACAACAACATTTTTGTATTACTACAAAAATATCAAGTATATCTTATACTCATTCATTGAATGAGTACCTTGTTCATATTTTAATTTATTTTCTTTTTGTAGTTGAAACTAATTTATATAAAACAAATCAACATAAATATAATCCTTTAGCAATTGTAGATATAGTATCCTCTGAATTTAAAGCATCTGAACGAATGGATATTTTGTGTTTACTGTCTGATAAAATGAAAAATGAATGAGCTCCATATTATATTTTTATTCAAGGTAAAAAAATACTTTATAATAATAGAGTTCCTCAATCAATTTCTCTTATTGAATATAATTATTCACATTTAGAAGACGAAATGATTTATGAGGTGTTATTATGTACTGAAAATCCCCAAAATATTAAACAAATTTGTAGGGCTCGACCAGATAAAATTTCTCCTAACCCATTAGATATTATAAAAATTGTTTCTTATTTACCAAAAAAATGAAAATATTTTTTATTTTGATATTTTTTTTTTGAAAACTTAGTATATATAAACAACACAAATGTTGTAGTTTATTATACCACCACAAAACTACAATGCCCTTGACTCAACCACCTAAAAAGAGTAAATCCTCAAAAATGCAAGATGAGGATAAAAAATATATAGAAGATAAAGATAAAGATACAGAGATAGATGATTTAAGAGATTATGATGAAGAAGAGGAAGAAGATGAAGATGAAGAAGAAGAGGAGGAAGAAGAAGAGGAAGAAGAGGAGGAGTATAAAAAAAAACCAAAAAATAAAGTTTTTAAAAGAAGAAAAGGAGATAATTGTATTATATCCACTGTTACAACCACAACAACTACTACAAAAGTACCTCCAAATACAAAGAAAATTCAACCATTTATTAATGCATATATTGGACTAAAAAAAAAGAAAAGGAATTCAAAGCAATTATTACCTCCCACCATACAAACTCCTCCTCCTCAAGCGCAAAAGTGGTCGTCCTCCTCCTCAACATCAAAACGTAAAAGGAAAAATCCTTTTCCACAAAAACGGAATGATCTACTTAATATTAACAAACAAGAAATTTTAGATTCAGATATTTCAGATTTACATCAAGATGATAATAATAAAAATATATTATAAAAAAAAATATATATATAATAAAAAAAAATATAAAATTCAAAAAATTTGGTAAAAAAAGTGGTAGTGGGTAGTGGTGGCAACTTGCTTAACGCTGGGTTGCTAGTTAGTTTAACATTGGCTGCAAGAGAGACAAGACACAAGACAGACACGATACAGTACACTGTTTTATTTTGTTTTTTTACAACAAAACACTAATATGATTTCTACTCATTTTAACTTTAAAAGTGTCCGTCCAATATGAGATCACAAGTGCTGATAATATTTACGAGTTAATTAGAACTGTCTTAATCTATTAAGACATGTTAGACAAACGGACCTCACCCTGGGAAATGTGTGAGTGGAGGGACGGAGAACTGGAAAATTTCAAGATTAACTTAGAGGAAGTCGATCGATCGGCTTTATTACATCTACCACTCTGATGATGGTGTATCTTGGACAGATTTTGAATTTGTCGGTAGGATGGTGTACAATGACCGACCTCCTTATTTACATACAAATGCTCGCCGGTTGTGATTATACTGGTTTTGAATGTCAAGGAGGCGGAGAGATCTATATCACCTTTGACGCCCAAATTTTCTTGAAATCAATCATTACTAATAAGTACAAACCTTATGACATATGGCTTTCTATGACTAAGGATGTGTTACAGGTAGAGGCTTACTACAAGAAGCATTGCCCTTCCCATTTACCCAGGCCTGTTGTAGCCATGTTGAAGAGTTCATTAGGATCCGAGAGACGAAAGACCATTGTTGGTACTAATTCACCACCAATAGAAATAAGATCTATCTATCATACTTAAACTTTAACCAAAACTGCAACCTTTTTTCCTAAGATTAAGGCTGGAAGCTTTATTTATTTGGTTTGTGAAATAAATTTATTTTTTTTTTCAGAAAAGAAGAATGATAATGAAATCAACTGAAAATGTATATTATACTAGGACGAATAAATTTAATCCCAAACATATACAGAAGAAAAATACTATTTAACAAATTGGTCAACTTACCAAGCAACTTTCCAGTACCAGCAGTACAACTGAGTTAGTTACTATATATACTGATGGATCTGTACAACAGGATGGAACAGCTGGTTGTGCCTATATTGTTTACAAATATAATAAATGTATTGCAACCCAAATGCGTCGTCTGAATAATTGGATTGATTGTAATAGTTGTGAATTGGAAGGAATTAAGGATGCTATAAATTATTTAGTTTACAATAAATGTAATGGTTTAATTATTTATGACTCTCGTAGTGGATTACAATACATTTTAGATAATTATAGTAACATGTACAAAAAATTTAAAATAAATTTTTTGTGGATACCAGCACATATTGGATTAAAAGAACATGATTATGTAGATAATATGGCCAAATTAGCTTGTACATTTTTACATTAAGTATCCCAAATAATGTAAAAAAAAATTAAATAAAAAAAAAATAATTGATTGTAGCCTACTATTATTTATTATTAAAAATGTGTAAATAGATTAAAATCTATATTTCAATTTCCCAATAATCTAGTAATAATATTGCTATGTTTTTACTAATAACTGGTTTCATTATAAATATTATTAATATTATAATATAAAGGAAAGACCAATGTAAATTCATCATAGCTAATATAATTAGTACGAGTATTGTTATTACTAATATACGGGATATTTCAGAATTAATTAAATTTGTTATTTTAGATATTTTTAATTCTTTTAATTCGCTAGAAATATCATCATCACCACTTTCATCACTTTCTTCATCATCACTTTCATCATCACCAGTACCACTTCCTCCTCCTCCTCCTCCTCCTCCTCTCTCTACTATTGTTCTTCCCTCTTCTATTTCTGCTCTTTTGTTCCTTCTTTGTAAACCATCTTCTCCACTACTAGAAAGTTGCTCTTCTTTTACTGCTTTTCTCTCAAAAACTATAGTTCTGCTTTCATTTTCCTCATTACTTCTTCCTCCTCTTTCTCCTCCTGATAAAAATCTTCGTTTTCTGCTGCATATTCTTACATTATTGACACCGACACTAGAATCTTCTAATTTTATTTCTTCTATGTCAGAATCAATATCTCGTTTATCACCATAATCTTCTTCACTTACTTTATTACTAGAATCTATTACTTCTTTACCATTTTCAGAATCTTCTTTTTCTTCTTCACCGCCACCACCTTTTTCACTAGGAACTATATTACTAGAATCTATTATTTCTTTACCATTTTCAGAATCTTCTTCTTCCTCTTTTTCTTCAACACCACCACCTTTTTCACTGCTAGAAACTATATTACTAGAATCTATTTTACCATTTTCAGAATCTTCTTCTTCTTCTTCAACACCACCACCTTTTTCACTGCTAGAAACTATATTACTAGAATCTATTTTACCATTTTCAGAATCTTCTTCTTCTTCTTCTTCAACACCACCACCTTTTTCACTGCTAGAAACTATATTACTATAATGTATTACTTCTTTATCATCTTCAGAATCTATTTCACCACCAGCTTCTTTACTACTAGAATCTACATTTTCTACCATATCTTCTTTAATAGAATCTATCTTTTCTATATCGTCGTCTCCTTCATTACTACTATCATCTTTATTATCACCATCTTCATCTCCATCACTTACTTCTACTTCATAATCTTTTTTATTATATTTAATATACATTTTGTTATTCTATATTTTTAATATAGAATAAAAATGAATAATATAAAACTTCAATATTATTCACAAATAAATAATTTTATATAAAATAAAAAATATATAAATGGAAAATACATTTATTCAAGAATTAAAAAATTATTTTAATGAAAATGATATAGATCGTCTCCAAAATGAATATAATAAACCATATATAAATCCTCGTACCAAAAGAACAATTGTTGGTAATAGTAGAACTCGTATGCTTAAACAGGTTAGTCTAAGAAACTATGAAATTATTATAAGAAAATTTGGACGATTCAAAGTTGATAAACTAGGAAGGAAGGCATTATTAACTACAGTAATAGTTGAAGATTATAACACATACCTCAATCAAGATGGTAAGATTAAATTTCAGACAAGAAAAACAAATATACGAACACTAAATAAATATTTAATTGGTCCTATTCTAGGTGTAGAATTAGCTCTACCAAAGTTATGTGGTAGTCTTAGGAGAAATAATAAACCAATTCTCGACAGTCTTCTAATTTCTCAGACTCTTATTCACATTTGGAATAACAGCCGTATTAATAGAGACCATATTTATAAACTAATTCTTATATATCATACAGGATTAAGAGCTAAGGAAACTGAAAAATTAACCTATCAAAATATTATAGACAGTTATAATCCTCAATCAGAGTCAATTGTTTTACCCATTTATTACGGAAAACAAGGAAAAGACCGAAATATTCCTATATTTCATGGTGAACCCTTAATTTTTTTTACACAGTATCTAACACCATATTTAGAATTTAAATTAAATGCAAAAACACAAGGAAATAAGTCATTTCTGCCCTTTTTGAATGACAGGATATTTAATGTAAGTTATCAGAGTACACAAAAAATATTTAGAAAATCCTTACATTTAATTGCTGAGAATAGAAAATTTAAACAACAATCAAATTATGAAACTGAAAAAGAACAACTCAAAGGTGCTGGTTTACATTCTATTAGAGCTGATTATGCAACTAGAATTTTTAATATGTTATCACAACAAATGTCAAAGGATACAATTATGCCATTAAAAATTATAGGTGAAATATTAGGTCATTCTAGTTATAAGGAGTTTATTTCTCATTATGTAAATCAAGGGAATACAACAGATAAAATTATAAATAGAGAATGTGAAGAAGAAGAAGAAGAAGAAGAAAAAGAAGAAGAAGAAGGAGGAGGAGAGGGTAATAAAAGTGGGGATGATAAATCAGGAGAGATAAGAGAGAATACGATAAGTACTGACCAGTATTATACAAAAAGTTTTTTGAAAGATAAGGAATTAGTTTGGGGGGTTAATGCTAATTTAGCAGCGAGTCGCCGGTATAGGCATTTAAATATTAATGTGTTAAATAAATTAAGTGATGATTCTAATCAATTAATAATACCCGATAAAAATGTATTACTAAAATCACACCCACCACTATTTATGCAACAATCCACTGATATACCTGCCACACTCACCACCACTCCAACTAATATAACAAATAGTAGTAATACCAATAATAATCAATCAGAAAATGAAGATGGAGAAATATTAATTATATAACGTTTTCTTTCGAGGGAAGAAATAAAAAACACAGTCTTGTTACACTTATAGATATAAAACCCAAAACCCAATACTCTTTGCCTGTAGAGGTAGAGATGTTGTTAATTTTCTGATACCCAATTCTTGATCATAACTACCAATCGCTTTTTGTCATTAAACAGGTCATGAAATAGTTGTAATCGCTTTTGAAGATCTTGATTTTGTCGTCTTACATTATGAAGCTCTTGTTTTAACTTATAAACTTCACTGCTACTACTAGCAGCAGCAGCATTTTGATCCCCGTACGACCTTTCCCGAGTTTCATTTTTTTTTTCAGTTTGTCCATCTTTCTGGATTAATTTTGAGGATTCTATTGTTATTGATATTGCAGATGGTAACATTGGTTCAACTGTGATAGCTGCAGCAACTGTTGAGGAACGTGCAAGATCCCAGCATAAAGATTTTGATTTCTTCGCTGCTACTTTGGTAATTCCACTTCCTGGAACACGGACAAATGAACGTGCAGCATACATAGTTTTATATGTAGCAACCATCTCCGATAATTATTCTGTAGAAAAAAATAAAAATGATTAGGCTGCTTCTTTAGCAGTTGTAATTAATATAAATTTAATTTTATAGCTTATTGAAAGCTATACTAGTATTATTACTTACTTGCACTGGACGAAATATCTTAACAATGTTCTCAATCCACACAGACAGGACAAACTGATATTTACATTACATCATAGAATAGACAAACCTGAAAACCGGAGCTCCACCCATAAACATCCTTCGCCAGCCAATGAGAAAAGAGTTTTTAAAATACTAGTAGGAATCTCCTGACAGTTTCATTTTTTATTCTGTACCTCCCACCAAGCTAAGAATAAAACAATGAAATGGCGTGATTATTTTTTTTAAATATTTTTAATTATTAAACTTAACAAACATATAAAAAATGGAAATTAATACTACGACTACGATAATATATAGAATTATAACACTTATTGCGGTACTAGCTATTATAGTATTGATGGGCTATAGAAAATCTTTTCCGCAATTAGAAGAAAAAAGTGAGGATTTAATAAAACATCTTTATCATATAAGGTATGTTATAGATACGTGTTGGTATAATGAAGAATATTTTGAACATTTTGAGGAGCAACTTATTTGTTTACGCAAAATAGATGACAATATTGATAAATTTATAACTACAACCAATACAACCAGACCTTACTCAAACACAATAAAAAATAAAAAATCATATTTTTCAATTTTTCTCAATGATTTACGTAAAAATTTAATTATCTGCGGAATTAAAATACAAGCACTTGGCGTATTGCATGAATTAAACGAAAAACACTTAACTAAAGCCCAGAAAACAATTCAGTCTAATCTAGGGTATATAAATAATTTTAATCTTATACTACCAGATTCATATATTACTGAACTCGTTCAACGGCTTGAACGTTTTAATATAATAAATTTATTAAGAGAAATATATAGATTAAGTAGAATATCGCACTTTTTAAAAGAAACTAACAAAGTAGATGACTTACAATCACTAATTACAATCTTTAACGATGAATTTAATGCACATAATGAAATAATTCCCAAAGTTGAAAAATTACAAAGAAATAATTACCTACATAATAATAATTATGAAGGTACTACGAGGACTGTATACGACGTTTTAGGTGATGTTAATGTTACTGAAATCCAGGAAAAATTGGTAGACAAATCATTGTATATTTTAAAGCGGATTAAAATGTTAAACATATTCCAAGAAAATAATATATTATTATTTACTAAGCGCGAGAGGCAACAAATCATTAATTCATGTCATCAGATATTAATAAAAATACTAGATAAAATACAACCACTAAAAGAGTGGTTAAAAAAATATAAAATTGATAATCCAAATCCAGAGTTGTAAAAATGAAAATGACATGGTGGTATCTGGCATCTGAACACCATTTTATACATACATATAAAGTAATGTAAAACTAAATCTTCCCCAGACTACCAGCCAGCCAGCCAGATTATCATTATGTTTTCTCGATCGTTGTTAAGATGTAGTCTTTTATTATTACTAATACAAGTTACAAGTTCTGAATCAACCGAACAACAACAATCAATAATAATAACTGAAACAACTGAACAACAATCAACAATAACAAAAACAAGTTCTGAAACAACTGAACCAACTGAACAACCTGAAACAACAAGTTCTGAACCAACTGAACAACCTGGAACAACAAGTTCTAAACCAACAGAACAACCTGAAACAACAAGTTCTGAACCAAGTGAACAACCTGAAACAACAAGTTCTGAACCAACTGAACAACCCGAAACAACAACAACAATAACAACTTCAAGTTCTGAATCCTCTACAAGTTCTGAACAATCAATAACAGCAAGTTTGGAAACGAGTATTGAACAAGTGTCTAACAGCTTTGAACCAGTGTTTAACTTTGATGAAATTACAACGATATCAATAAATTCTGAACCAATGACAACAACAACAACAACAACAGTATTATTTAGTCCTGGACAATTTGCAGGAATTGTTGTAATTATAATTGGAATGTTTACAGTATTTATATATTCTTCATTTTATTTTAATAAAAGAAACAGATTAATAGAGTTAGAAGAAGAAAACTTTAATAATGTGCGTATGAACAATGTTGTTGTAGAAGAATAGGTCCGACAGTTGTAGTCCTTGAAAGAGAATTGAATAGTAGCAGAAAATTTTGGCAAAATTTTTGATAATGAATCTGACTATAATTACTGGATTAATAGTATTTTGTCTATTAAAACAACATAGTAGTTATGAAACCGGTTATACAACATATACTTTTTGGCGAAGTCCAAGAATAGTGCCGTCAGTTCCCTCTGGTGACGTAGCTCCTCGGGCATACTCTCTACCTGGTGGTAAACAAGTTGAAGAAGACACCAAGACTGATGAAATAGAAGAGACCACAGGCGATGTAAAGAAAACGACGACTATTATTAAAGATACAGATATAACAAGTGATATAAGGGAAACCACTACTACCGGTTATGAAAAGGAAACGACTATAAAAGCTATTGGTGATTCGACGACAACTATAATAGAAGATACAAGAGTAATCACCGGTGATTCGAGGAAAACTACTACAACAACACTAGAAGATACAATACTGGTCCCCAAATACTTTAAAACACTTCCATTGAGGAAGGAAATGAGCAGATCAATAAATATAGATATTAATTATGCAAAAACATCAGCATCAATGACAACAGACACGGGGGATAACCAAAAAAAAATAGAAGATACAGAAGTATCGGCTGATGATGAACAATTAAGGACAAAAAGAATACACCAAAAATTAGAAAACTACGAAAACTATGATGAATTAATACAAGCTTATACATACTATATGATTATGTATGAAAAAGAATTGTCACCACCACCACCAACAACAACAACAACAACAACAATTATTTATATAGTAGTGGTTTTAGTATATTTATATATATATATACATATATATATATATATATATATATATATATATATATATATATATATATATATATATATATATATATATATATATATATATATATATATATATATAATTGGGGTTTATTTTAATACTAAAGAACAAGACAGAAGGGATGATGGGCGAGTAGAGAATTATTGAATAATTAAATCTTATAAAAGTCATTCACTACTTTCTTCACTTTCTTCACTTTCTTCACTTTCTCCCATTAATTGGGGAAATTCTGTTTGGGGTAAGATTTGACCATTAGGTGCAACAAAAGTATTAGCATATCGCTCTTCATATGCACCTATAAAATTGCCACCATATTCATTATGTAGAAAATCATAAATATCATCATCTAGGGACGGTGTTATAAGCATAAAATAACGTAGTTCTGGAAAATAAGGAATATTCTTTCTTCTACTAATACGATAATTATGAAGCCATACTTCCATAAATACATTTAATATTTTTATATGTAATTTTTCGGCCATTGTCTGTGTAAATCTTTTTTTATCATCTTGCATAATAACTGTATTTTTCAGTTTATCCATTATTTGAGTCATCATTGTGGAGTCAAAACCCGGTGTTTTATAAAAAGGAATCCAATAATAAATCCCAACAATGCCTTCATGTTGTTGTGATAATGCTCGCAGGGGGTCTGCTTGTTTTAGCATAATTTTATTAATAATCTCCCCAATTCCTAAATTACCATTGTAGTTTATTATACAAAGGAAATGAAGCATTAGGGTTAAAACCCAATTATAAATTAAAAAGTTGTTGTTCTGGTTTAATGGTATTTTTAACATTTGTCGAATGTAATTCATATCATTATTGTTTGTATTATCATCAAATATATTTTTAACTATATTAGCAAAAATTTTATGTTTAATATGAAAACCATTAAATCCCACTAAGGTATATAATTTTTGCATTTGTAATTTTTGTCCTTCTACATACGAAGGGAATGTTAGAGGAAACCTAACCACTCTCTCTTGTAAAAAAATATATTTTTGTATTTGTAAGTCCTAAATTGGAGAGTAAAACCAATCTGTGAATATTAAAAAATGGGGGTAAATCTTCTCCAGGGAAAAAGGGTTCTTCAGGGTTATTTTTTTTTTAAGAATACTTTTGTTTAAAAAACGTGGAAAGTGTATTAAAAATTGAAAATTATGAAAATATACTGGAGCAGTTCAATTTATTAATTGGTGTTGTTGCAACGACGACATTATTTTTCCTTTTTTATAATAAAAAACTAATAATAAAACTAATAAATATTTATAAAAATGAAAAAGGACATTTATAAGGTTCATTATAATATAAATTCCAATTTTTATATAAAAATTAAAAATGATGAATTACCAAATAAAAGATATGATATGAATTTATGTTTCCCCAGAGAAAAACTTCCAGTTTTCATTCATATTCATAGATTAATTTCTCTCTCAAATAAAATTATTTGCGAGGTAGGTTATCCACCCGGTTGTTTAGAAAAGAAATTTTTCAAATTTCCTCTTAAATTTCCGAAAAATTTAAAAGGTGAATCATTGCAAATACGAAAAATATATGATGTTTAAGGATTTAACTGTTTTAATATAAGGCATAAAATATTGGAGGATGTTGTTAAAACTATCGAAAGAAATGATGTTATAACGAAAATATCAGAAAATATGAATTTAATAGGATCACCTGAAGATATAAATTTGGAACTTTATACTTGGGTTTTAACATTAATGTGTCACTTCTTAAGTTTTGCAAATAATACTGATAACCGTCTGGATTTAAACTATAATAAGAATCCATATATTGAAGATAGAATTACAACAACTATGCGAAATGAAGTGTACCGCCTACAACGTATTCTTAATAAAGAATTTACTAATAATGTGTTTGTACAGAAATATTATTGGATCCCAAATACTAAACCACCACAATTTAATACCAAAATAATGAAGCAAATTTTATCCAATTTAAAAAATACAAAGATTTGTAATGAGAACATAAAGATTTTTCGGAAGAAAGATGTAGAAGATTTACATCTAAGAGTTTTATCCGAGTTTATTGAAGTATGGATTTCAAAACTCTCTTATACAATTCCTACGATACAACAATATTTTGCATATATAAGACCTAACTTAACTAAAAAAGAAATTAATTCTTATACTGGACAACATGGTGAAGATTTTTTGTATGCCTATAAAAACCAGTACACGAAGGGAATATTAAATAATAACGGTAAAATTATCCCGAAAACAGGTAACCAGCATAGTAAATTTTCTTCTGCTTCTGGTATACACAGGAGTAAACAGAAATTTACTTCATCATATGTTGATAGTGATGATATGAATGATGATGAGATAAATGATGATGATGATGAGATAAATGATGATGATGATGAGATAAATGATGATGATGATGAGATAAATGATGATGATGATGAGATAAATGATGATGATGATGAGATAAATGATGATGATGATGAGATAAATGATGATGATGATGAGATAAATGACGATGACAACGACGACGATGTCGACGACGATGTTGAGGATAATGAAAATGATGGTGAGGTACACGTTAAATGTGTACCCTATAAAAGACGATTATATAATAGACCCCATTAATTTTTAACAAACAAAAATTTTAATAAATATAGTACATAAAAAAATATAATTATAAGGATAATAAATCCACAAAACAAAATTTTTTTTTTGGGAATATCAGTCCATAAAGATGATTGAAGAAGACCATGACCTATTTGGCTTAGAGTATCTCCTGTCATTTCACCCAATGAACGTAAAATCGTACCCTTTTCACAACGGTACATGAAATTTGGAGAAGATGATGATGACGAAGGTTCCTCCCATTGATAGTAACCAGGAACCCATGAAGATAATGAATTATAATTATAAGGATCACAAATTCCTTTACATCCCATATTAAGAATACCTTCTGTATCTTTTGTTCGTAAAAATGTACTAGGTTGAAATGAACAATCCTAAGCGTAAATTTCGACAGAGGATGACTATCTGGAGGAAGAATGTATATGCCTCTTGTGTATTTATTCCAATTTCCTCCATTATTATCACAATATCTATCTATATATACATATTTAAGAATACCTTTTTGTTGTGTATTTACTTCGTATCGAAAACATCCTGTATTAAGAGCATTATAATGTCGTAGAAAATCTATAAAGGTGCTGGCAACTGCAACGACTAAAAGAGATTTTAAAATACTCCCTGGATTTTTAGCAGCCCACTCTTTAAAGGTTTTAAAATTTTATTCAATTTACTTTTTTCTAGAGGTGATGATTTAAAATTATCTATAAAATCCCTAAATTCAATTTCATTTTTAAAACCCAAATCTTGAGCCATTTTGTTACAATTTTGAATATATTTTGAATATGTGTTGTGAGGATAATTTAATATAATATGCTCTCTGGCAGAATTATTTGTAATATCTCCCATAAGTATCTCTTGAAGAGATCTTTGAAAATTTGTAGAGTTTTCAAGTTTATTTAAAACTTCTGTTTTAAACAATATCCCTTCTTTTGTTTTTAAGGGTTGTAAATTTATACTCTCTTTAAGTTGTCGGAGTCCTGTCGTCATACTCTTTTTAAAAATACTAGTAACAAAGGGTTTAAGTTCTCTCTGAAAAACTAACGGTTTTAGAACCAGTTCAAATTCTTTAATAGCTTTCATTTTTTAAATTATAAAAAAGTATTATCATCACACAACTGTAATGTTTTAGTAATATATACATTATATGGAGAAAATCGATTGTCTTGAGAGATGTATGAACAGAAATCAAATAATTGAGGTTCACTTTTTACAATTTCTAAAAATTCTGTAGGATTATTAATAACTTTATTGTTATAGATAAACATTTTATTTATTATATTTCTCTTTTGCGTAATTTTTAAGGAAAAATTAGCTATTAATTCACCAATTAATTTTAAGTTAGCTTTATCAATCCATAAACCAGTATTAAAATTTGGAGTAACTAAATTCGCAATTACTGTTATTCCATCTTTATGTTCACCAATTTTTTGTTGAAACTTATAAAATAAATTGTATGTATCTTTTTTTCCTATTAGAAAATTACAAAGTATGTTTTGGGGAGATAATATTTTTTGTCTTAACTGTAGGGAAAATGTTGTCGGAGGTATAAATTGATTAATAATTACATCATTATCTGTGTTGGTAGTATAAACTGACATGACCACTCTAAAATTGTACGTATTATAGTTATTATTACTATTATTACTAGAATAAAGTTGAAGAAGTGTTTCATTAAGTTTTTTTATTTTATTTAATTCAAATATTCTATTTATGTCATTAACCATTGAATAATTTGACGGCAACGGCTTATAATTCATTTTTTTATTTTTTTCTTATTTACAGTATATAAAAATAAAGTTTAGAAATTATTTACAAAATAGCTACAATGAGTTCATTTGATGAGGAGGTTTATGAAAGTGAAAACAACATGTCAATAACAACTAATTCTAATTCTAGTATCAGTACAACAAATAATTATAATTATTACATGGTAATTTCTATAAATTATAATAAAAAAATTAATAGAGACAGAGACAATGATATTTTGTCGGTGAATCATATATTAACAGAGGCATCTGTTGCAATTGTTGATAAAAATTTTAACATTGTAAACGACGACGATGATGAGTTGCACTATTCTATACCAGCGACGGCTTCTAGTGATGAATATGAAAATAGTATAAGGGAGTTCAATTCTGATATTGAAAAATTAACTTATAAATATGATATTATTTGTGCTTGGGTGTACGGTGACAATAAAATACTACGTCAACTGTCCAATTTACGATCGCTTATAGTTTGCAATATAAAAAATACTTCCATTTTCGGTTTTGGGGAGGAGATTAATTTAGAAGTGAATTATTTGGATACTTGGGAAATGTCGTCTTTATATAAGAACATTAAAACTTTACAATTAAAAAAGAGAAACAGCATTTTCTGTGGAAGTTACAATAATGTATGTCAGTTAATTTCCAAAAACTTTATTATTGGATTTGATAAAAAATTAAATGTTATGAATTTTTATTCAAATGAAATTCGACCAAATGTGACAGACCTGTTATGCTCTGTCCAAAAATCTTTCCTGTACCCGTCTAAATAGTCAAATTAATCGTTTAACTCTCAGTTTAATAAGGAGCTTTTCAATTGATTACGATAAAATATATACAAATTTAATAAAAACTAATCACATTACAAACAGAGAAGAAGAACATAATATTTTACGTAATGCTAGAAATATATCACTATTGAAAGCACAGGCATTACTATTGAGTTTTGCTTTACCCGAAAACATTATTTGGGAATTTGATAATAGAATTAATGTTACTATAATGTACGAAAATAAACAGATTGATTTCAAAACCCAAGAAGCTAAAGAATGGATTCAAAGTCACGTAAATAATTTTAGTAATACAATAAGAAAAACAAAGTGCGTTACTCAAAATATAGATATGGAGAAAAATTTAAATCACTTTTTAAAATGGACTCCACCACCACAATAGTATAGTGTGTGTGTATCCTTTATCCTTTGGCTGCCTGCTACTTAGTATTCATTATACCACTTTTCTATATTCTCTTTAGAATTATGCCACTTTTTTATTTCCTGGTGAGAATTTGAAGATAACCACTGTATCAGTTTCTCTTTGTAGTCTATATTTAAAAAATATTTGAATATTTCCTTACATTTATTTATTGAAAGTATCTCTTCATCATTAAATAATACCATATTATCATCATTATTCAACAATTCAACACTCGTTATAATGGACAATGTAGTATCTACCAATTCAATAAGTATTTGTGAAGCAGACATATTACTGCTTAAGTTTTTGATTTGGTCATCGTCAAATATAATTTCATTTTTTAATCCATTATATTTTCTAAATTTATTATATAACATATTGTATCCCCTAGCAGGTAAATAAGTACGGAATATCTGAAATACTTTTCTCCTCTCATTCTCATTATTTATAATTAAATTTTCTATTGTTATTCGCTTTAATCTATATACTTTTTTGAGTATTTGCATTATACAAAAACGTTTATCTCGTCTTAATAATACGTCAGCTATATTTAAATCTGGTATTATAATATTAAAATTATTTATATACAATAAGCTAGACTGAATTTTGTTTTTTGTTTCTTTAGTTAGGGCTTTTTCATTCAATTCGTACAATACGCCAAGTGTTTGTATTTTAAATATGCTCATTAATAATCTTTTTTGTAAATCACTGATTTTATCAGATAAACTTAAATATGATTTAACATTTTCTATTATGGTTGAGTCTGTTATAGTTAAAAATTTATTAATTTTTTCACTTATATTACATAGACCAGTAATCATTATATCATAATCTGTTCCTTCTGTAATTTCATCCGATATATCTGATATCAAATTGTCAATATATGTAAGATATCTTATTAAATCCTCACTTTTTTCTTCGAGTAATTGTGGAAAAGAAAAAGAAAGAGGTTTTTGAGTTATCATTATTATTATAATAATAGCTAATGCTAGTGCAAATGTTATAATACATAATATCATATTTCCATCCATTTTTTATTAATTATATAATATATAACGACAGGCAGGGTTCTAAAAATTATGGGATAGGCCAGACAAATCGACCGACCGACCGACTTCGACTGACAAAAAATATAATTTTAATTTTTAGATTATTTATTTTAAGCACAACGATATGACCGGACATTCGAGGCCGAGGCGAGACAGGTAGTTGTCTATCTGTCTGTCTGTCTGTCTGTCCTTCCATCTGTCCAACCCACCCACCACCATTATATATAAAGAAGAGCACGCACAACGATATAGCCGGACAGACACACTTTGACATTTAGGAATCCTATCTGTATCAATCTCGACGGACTAAAAGGAAGAAGATGTTTCGGTACGGTAACATGTCTAGAAATATGATAACAGTACCAAGTGAAATTGCAAGGAAAAGTTATCTATACCTTAAAGAGAAAATATCTTCAAACAAAAAAGCAACAATTGTAATAATTGGTGGTTATTTCATAGTTGTGTGTCTAATAGCGGTGGTGGTGACTTTTGTAACATGTAACTCTGCTGTGACAGCAAAGAAAGAGGGTTTGTTTGTCATTCCTTCAGGAAATATAAAGTTTAATCCTAATCAGAAGAGTACGTATGAAGAGGAAATATCTTCTCTAAATCAATTTTTTATAGACTACTACAATGCTACCAAAGCTGATGATACACAGGTGATTAGATGTCCCCTAGGATTTGAACCAAATGCTACACAAGTCTGTATTTTGCCAGAGCAATACTTACAACTTGATTGTAATCCAGAAAATGTTTGGAACTACAACACAACAGCTCCTTGCATCATATTGTCTTACAATGGGACAACTAAATTTGATCCTTACGATGACATTGAGGAATTACCCAGCCAGATGCCCGATATACTTAAAGAACAAATTAAAGAGTTCGGGTACTTCTATAATAATACCATGCTAGAGGTTATATGGGTGTCTTGCACATCCGGAATAATTTACTCCTACAATCTTGGTTTCCCCAAATACTTCTTCTCCAATACAAACCTACCAGGCTATCGGAAACCTATAGTTGTATTGCAGCTGAATCTTGGCAATGAAATTAACACCATAGTTGAAATTACTTGCAATATGTGGGCCAAGGGTATTGACAACGAGAAAAACTCTGAAACATCAGTCAAATTCACTGTAACCGTGGGAAAAAATTACCAAGAAATTTAACATGCGTGCTGGATATATATGTCAAACAGTAAACCTACTCTAAGGCATTTTGTTCCTGTTTGTTTCAATAATCCTTATTCATTATCAAGTCAGTGTACAATTTGTCTCTCAGTTTTTTAAGTAAGTTTTGTTTCAAAAAAATAAAAATTATATTCTCATATATTTTAGTAAACTTTTAATTAAAGTTGATTTATATAATAATAATAATGTTGTTTTTGTATCACTTCCCAAATATTTATAATATTTTATACTAGCAATGGCTTCGATTATAACTAATTTTAAAAGAACATTAAAATGGTGTTCTTTAATTACATCAGTACATCCAAATACTTGAATTATAACAGACTCATCACCTAAAGATCGATTTCTCCGAAATTTTTTATATATACTCAAAATATTATTTTCATTTTCCATTATAGATTTTAAAATAATTTCTCCTTTAGATGGTGTCCAACAGGAAACTAAACCAACATTATAGTCACTACCAAAAAATATGAAATGTAAAATTAAATATCGGAGACATTGATCACTATTGAACCCCATATGTTTTATCATTGAATTATAATTTCCTAAACCAATTGATTTTCTATTATTAGTACCGAAGGAAGGGTGGATGAGTAAGAGTCTATATTCATTACGTAAAATAGTCATAGTAGTAACATCAGAATCACCACTTATAATTACAGAAAAACTATTATAAATTTCATTTTCAATAAACGTTT
>NW_024727820.1:0-32479 GCF_018991925.1 Homarus americanus | reverse complement strand
TGCTCGATATGGGACTTTGTTATACTGGGCCAGGGGACTATCTTATGCCCGATCAGGGGACTTTGTTATTCTCGATCAGGGGACTTTTGTTATACTCGATCAGGGGACTTTGCTATACTCGACCAGGGGCCTTTGTTATACTCGATCAGGGGACTTTGTTATACCCGATAAGGGGACTTTGTTATACTCGATAAGAGGAATTTGTTATACTCGATCAGGGGACTTTGTCTTACTCGATGAGGGCCCTTTGCTTTACTCGACCAGGGGAATTTGATATAATCGATCATGGGACTTTGTTATGCTCGATATTGGGACTTTGTTATACTGGGCCAGGGGACTTTTTTATACTCGATCAGGGGACCTTGTTATACTAGTATCAGGGGACTTTGTTATTCTCGACCAGGGGACTTTGTTATACTCGGTCACGAACTTTGTTATAATCGATCAGGGGATATGTTATACTCGATCAGGGGACTTTGTTATACTGGACCAGGGGACTTTGTTATACTCGATAAGGGGACTTTGTTATACTCGATCAGGGGACTTTGTTATACTCCTCCAGGGGGCTTTGTTATACTCGGTCAGGGGACTTTGTTATACTCGATCAGGGGACTTTGTCTTACTCGATCAGGGCCCTTTGCTATACTCGACCAGGGGACTTTGTTATGATTGATCAGGGGACTTTGTTATGCTCGATATGGGGAATTTGTTATACTGGGCCAGGGGACTTTTTTATACTCGATCAGGGGACTTTGTTATACTCGATCAGGGGACTTTTGTTATACTCGAGCAGGGGACTTTGTTATACTCGACCAGGGGCCTTTGTTATACTCGGTCACCGGACTTTGTTATAATCGATATGGGGTGTTTTTAATACTCGATAAAGGGAATTTGTTATGCTCGATAAGGGGACTTTGTTAGACTCGTACAGGGGACTTTGTTATACTCGACCATGGGACTTTGTTATACTCGATTAGGCGGCTTAGTTATACTCGATCAGGTGACTTTGTTATACTCGATGAGGGGCCTTTCTTATACTCGATGAGGGGCCTTTGTTATACTAGATCAGGGGACTTTGTTATACTCGTTTCAGGGGTCTTTGTTATACTCGTCCAGTGGGCTTTGTTATACTAGGATCAGGGGACTTTGTTATGCTCGATCTGGGGACTTTGTTATACTGCGCCAGGAGACGTTGTTATAATCGATGATGGGATATGTTATACTCGATCAGGGTCTTTCTTATATTGGACCAGGGGACTTTGCTATACTCGACCAGGGGCCTTTGTTATACTCGATCAGGGGACTTTGTTATACTCGATAAGTGGACTTTGTTATACTCGATATGAGGAATTTGTTATATTCGATCAGGGGACTTTGATATAATCGATCATGGGACTTTGTTATGCTCCATATGGGGACTTTGTTATACTGGGCCAGGGGACTTTTTTTTCTCGATCAGGGGACTTTGTGATACTAGTATCAGGGACTTTGTTATTCTCGACCAGGGGACTTTGTTATACTCGATTAGGCGGCTTAGTTATACTCGATCAGGTGATTTTGTTATACTCTATGAGGGGCCTTTCTTATACTCGATGAGGGGCCTTTGTTATACTAGATCAGGGGACTTTGTTATACCCGATGAGGGGACTTTCTTATACTCGAGCAGGGGGCTTTGTTATACTCGATGAGGGGACTTTGTTATACTCGATGAGGAGGCTTTGTTATACTCGATTAGGGGACTTTGTTATACTCGATGAGGGGACTTTGTTATACTCGTCCAAGGGACTTTTTTATACTTGACCAATGGACTTTGTTATACTAGATGAGAGGCCTTTGTTATACTCGATCTGGGGACTTTGTTATATACGAGAAGGGGAATTTGTTATACTCGACCAGAGGACTTTGTTATACTCTATCAGGGGATATGTTATACTTGATCAGTGGACTTTGTTATACTCGATTAGGGGCCTTTGTTATACTCGATGAGGGGGCTTTCTTATACTCGACCAGGGGACTTTGTTATACTCGATCAAGAAACTTTGCTATACTCAACCAGGGGACTTTTTTAAAATTAATCAGGGGACTTTGTCATACTCGATCAGGGGATATGTTATACTCGATCAGGGGACTTTGTTATACTCAACCAGAGGACTTTGTTATACTCGATCAGGGGACTTTGTTATACTCAATCATGGTACTTTGTTATACTCGATGAAAGGCTTTGGTTATCCTCGATCGGGGGACTTTGTTATACTCGACTAGGGGACTTTTTTATACTCGATCAGGGGACTTTGTTATACTCGACGCGAGGACTTTTTTATACTCGATCAGGGGATATGTTATACTGGATGAGGGGATTTTGCTATACTTGATTAGGGGACTTTGTTATACTCGACCAGGGGCCTTTGTTATACTTGATAAGAAAACTTTGTTATACTCGACCAGGGAAATTTTGTTATACTCGATCAGAGGACTTTGTTATACTCGACCAGGGGCCTTTGTTATACTCGATAAGAAAACTTTGTTATACTCGACCAGGGGACTCTGTTATACTCGATCAAGGGACTTTTGTTATACTCGATCAGTGGACTTTGTTATACTCGACCAGCGGACTTTTGTTATACTCGATTAGGGGACTTTGTTATACTCGACCAGGGGCCTTTGTTAAACTCGATCAGGGGACTTTGTTATACTCGATAAGGGGACTTTGTTATACTCGATAAGAGGTATTTGTTATACTCGATCAAGGGACTTTGTCTTACTCGATCAGGGCCCTTTGCTATACTCGACCAGGGGACTTTGATATAATCGATCATGGGACTTTGTTATGCTCGATATGGGGACTTTGTTATACTGGGCCAGGGGACTTTTTTATACCCGATCAGGGGACTTTGTTATACTCGATGAGGGGACTTTTGCTATACTCGACCAGGGGACTTTGATTTAATCGATCATGGGACTTTGTTATGCTCGATATGGGGACTTTGTTATACTGGGCCAGGGGACTTTTTTATACTCGATCAGGGGACTTTGTTATACTAGTATCATGGGACTTTGTTATTCTCTACCAGGGGACTTTGTTATACTCGGTCAGGGACTTTGTTATAATCGATCAGGGGACTTTGTTATTCTCGATCTGGGGACTTTGTTATACTGGACCAGGGGACTTTGTTATACTCGATAAGGGGACTTTGTTATACTCGATCAGGGGGCTTTGTTATACTCGATCAGGAGACTTTGTAATACTCGATAAGAGGAATTGTTATACTCGATAAGGGGACTTTGTTAGACTCGAACAGGGGACTTTGTTATAATCGACCAGGGGACTTTGTTATACTCGATCCAGAATTTGTTATACTCGATCAGGGGACTTTGTTATACTCGATAAGTGGACTTTGTTATACTCGATATGAGGAATTTGTTATACTCGATCAGGGGACTTTGTCTTACTCGATCAGGGCCCTTTGGTATACTCGACCAAGGGACTTTGATATAATCGATCATCGGACTTTGTTATGTTCGATATGCGGACTTTGTTATACTGGGCCAGGGGACTTTTTTATACCCGATCAGGGGACTTTGTTATACTCGATCAGGGGACTTTTGTTATACTCGATCTGGGGACTTTGTTATACTCAATAAGGGGCCTTTGGTATACTCGATCAGGGAACTTTGTTATACTCGTCCAGGGGACTTTGTTATACGCGATTTGGGGACTTTTTTATACTCGACCAGAGGACTTTGTTATACTCGACCAGGGTACTTTGTTATACGCGATAAGGCGGCTTAGTCATACTCGATCAGGTGACTTTGTTATACTCGATGAAGGGCCATTGTTATACTCGATGAGGGGCCTTTGTTATACTAGTGCAGGGGACTTTGTTATACTCGATTAGGGGCCTTTTTTGGACTCGATCAGGGGCCTTTGTTATACTCGATCAGGGGACTTTGTTATACCCGATCAGGGGACTTTCTTAAACTCGGGCAGGGGGCTTTGTTATACTCGATGAGGGGACTTTGTTATACTCGATGAGGAGGCTTTGTTATACTCGATCAGGGGACTTTGCTATACTCGACCAGGGACTTTGTTATACTCGATCAGGGCGCTGTTATACTCGGTCACCGGACTTTGTTATCTCGATATGGGGAATTGTTTTTAATACTCGATAAGGGAATTTGTTATGCTCGATAAGGGGACTTTGTTGTTAGACTCAATGCAGGGGACTTTGTTATACTCGACCAAAAAGGAACTGTTATACTCTCGATTAAGGCGGCCTATTTATACTCAATAAGGGGCCTTTGGTATACTCGATCAGGGGACTTTGTTATACGCGATAAGGGGACTTTTTTATACTCGACCAGAAGACTTTGTTATACTCTATCAGGTTATATGTTATACTCGATCAGTGGACTTCGTTATACTCGATTAGGGGGCCTTTGTTATACTCGATGAGGGGGCTTTGTTATACTCGACCAGGGGACTTTGTTATACTCGATCAAGGAGCTTTGTTATTCTCAACCAGAGGGACTTTTTAAAAATTAATCAGGGGACTTTGTCATACACGATCAGGTGAATTTTGTTATACTCGATCAGGGGATATGTTATACTCGATCAGGGGACTTTGTTATACTCAACCAGAGGACTTTGTTATACTCGATCAGGGGACTTTGTTATACTCATTCAGGGGACTTTGTTATACTCGATTGGGGGCCATCGTTATACTCGATGAGGGGGCTTTGTTATACTCGACCAGGTGACTTTGTTATACTCGATAAGGGAACTTTGTTATACTCAACCAGGGGACTTTTTTAAAATTAATCAGGGGACTTTGTCATACTCGATCTGGGGAATTTTGTTATACTCGATCAGGGGATATGTTATACTTGATCAGGGGACTTTGTTATACTCAACCAGAGGACTTTGTTATACTCGATCAGGGGACTTTGTTATACTCGACCAGGGGACTTTCTTATACTCGATCAGAGGACTTTGTTATACTCGACCAGAGGACTTTTTTATACTCGATCAGGGGATATGTTATACTCAATGAGGGGATTTTGCTATACTTGATTAGGGGACTTTGTTATACTCGATCAGGGGAATTTTGTTATACTCGATCAGAGGACTTTTTTATACTCGATCAGGGGACTTTGTTATACTCGATAAGGGGACTTTGTTATACTCGATAGGAGGAATTTGTTATACTCGATCAGGGGACTTTGTCTTACTCGATCAGGGCACTTTGCTATACTCCACCAGGGGACTTTGATATAATCGATCATGAGACTTTGTTATGCTCGATATGGGGACTTTGTTATACTGGGCCAGGGGACTATCTTATGCCCGATCAGGGGACTTTGTTATTCTCGATCAGGGGACTTTTGTTATACTCGATCAGGGGACTTTGCTATACTCGACCAGGGGCATTTGTTATACTCGATCAGGGGACTTTGTTATACTCGATAAGGGGACTTTGTTATACTCGATAAGAGGAATTTGTTATACTCGATCAGGGGACTTTGTCTTACTCGATGAAGGCCCTTTGCTTTACTCGACCAGGGGAATTTGATATAATCGATCATGGGACTTTGTTATGCTCGATATGGGGACTTTGTTATACTGGGCCAGGGGACTTTTATATAATCGATCAGGGGACCTTGTTATACTAGTATCAGGGGACTTTGTTATTCTCGACCAGGGGACTTTGTTATACTCGGTCAGGAACTTTGTTATAATCGATCAGGGGACTTTGTTATGCTCGATCTGGGGACTTTGTTATACTGGGCCAGGAGACTTTGTTATACTCGATCAGGGGATATGTTATACTCGATCAGGGGACTTTGTTATACTGGACCAGGGGACTTTGTTATACTCGATAAGGGGACATTGTTATACTCGATCAGGGACTTTGTTATACTCATCCAGGGGGCTTTGTTATACTCGATCAGGGGACTTTGTTATACTCGATCATTGGACTTTGTCTTACTCGATCAGGGCCCTTTGCTATACTCGACCAGGGGACTTTGTTATGATTGATCAGGGGACTTTGTTATGCTCGATATGGGGAATTTGTTATACTGGGCCAGGGGACTTTTTTATACTCGATCAGGGGACTTTGTTATACTCGATCAGGGGACTTTGTTATACTCGAGCAGGGGACTTTGTTATACTCGACCAGGGGCCTTTGTTATACTCGGTCACCGGACTTTGTTATACTCGATATGGGGTGTTTTAATACTCGATAAGGGGAATTTGTTATGCTCGATAAGGGGACTTTGTTAGACTCGTACAGGGGACTTTGTTATACTCGACCAAGCGACTTTGTTATACTCGATTAGGCGGCTTAGTTATACTCGATAAGGTGACTTTGTTATACTCGATGAGGGGCCTTTCTTATACTCGATGAGGGGCCTTTGTTATACTAGATCAGGGGACTTTGTTATACTCGTTTCAGGGGTCTTTGTTATACTCGTCCAGTGGGCTTTGTTATACTAGGATCAGGGGACTTTGTTATACTCGATCAGGGGACTTTTGTTATACTCGATCACGGGACTTTGTTATAATCGATCAGGGGACTTTGTTATGCTCGATCTGGGGACTTTGTTATACTGCGCCAGGAGACGTTGTTATAATCGATGATGGGATATGTTATACTCGATCAGGGTCTTTCTTATATTGGACCAGGGGACTTTGTTATACTCGATCAGTGGATGTGTTATACTCGATTAGAGGACTTTGCTATACCCGACCAGGGGCCTTTGTTATACTCGATCAGGGGACTTTGTTATACTCGATAAGTGGACTTTGTTATACTCGATATGAGGAATTTGTTATACTCGATCAGGGGACTTTGATATAATCGATCATGGGACTTTGTTATGCTCCATATGGGGACTTTGTTATGCTCCATATGGGGACTTTTTTTTCTCGATCAGGGGACTTTGTGATTCTAGTATCAGGGACTTTGTTATTCTCGACCAGGGGACTTTGTTATACTCGATTAGGCGGCTTAGTTATACTCGATCAGGTGACTTTGTTATAATCTATGAGGGGCCTTTCTTATACTCGATGAGGGGCCTTTGTTATACTAGATCAGGGGACTTTGTTATACCCGATGAGGGGACTTTCTTATACTCGAGCAGGGGGCTTTGTTATACTCGATGAAGGGACTTTGTTATACTCGATGAGGAGGCTTTGTTATACTCGATCAGGGGACTTTGTTATACTCGTCCAAGAGACTTTTTTATACTTGACCAATGGACTTTGTTATACTAGATGAGAGGCCTTTGTTATACTCGATCTGGGGACTTTGTTATATACGAGAAGGGGACTTTGTTATACTCGACCAGAGGACTTTGTTATACTCTATCAGGGGATATGTTATACTTGATCAGTGGACTTTGTTATACTCGATTAGGGGCCTTTGTTATACTCGATGAGGGGGCTTTCTTATACTCGACCAGGGGACTTTGTTATACTCGATCAAGAAACTTTGCTATACTCAACCAGGGGACTTTTTTAAAATTAATCAGGGGACTTTGTCATACTCGATCAGGGGAATTTTGTTATACTCGATCAGGGGATATGTTATACTCGATCAGGGGACTTTGTTATACTCAATCATATTTTGTTATATACTCGATGAAAAGGCTTTGATTTGTATCACCTCCGGTGGGGGACTTTGTTATACTCGACTAGGGACTTTTTATATGAAGTGGGGGACTTTGATATACTCGTACGGGTTTTTATACTCGATCAGGGAGTATGTTATACTGGATGGGGGATCTTGCTATACTTGTTTAAGGGGACTTTGGTGCTCACTCATTGAGGACCTTTGTTATACTTGATAGAAAACTTTGTTGTTATACTCGACCAGGAAATTTTGTTATACTCGATCAAGGACTTTATTGCCTCGACCAAGACTGCTGTTATTCTCGATAAGAAAACTTTGTTATACTCGACCAGGGGACCTTGTTATACTCGATCAAGGGACTTTTGTTATACGCGATTAGGGGACTTTGTTATACTCGACCTGCGGACTTTTGTTATACTCGATCAGGGGACTTTGTTATACTCGACCAGGGGCCTTTGTTATACTCGATCAGGGGACTTTCTTATACTCGATAAGGGGACTTTGTTATACTCGATAAGAGGAATTTGTTATACTCGATCAGGGGACTTTGTCTTACTCGATCAGGGCCCTTTGCTATACTCGACCATGGGACTTTGATATAATCGATCATGGGACTTTGTTATGCTCGATATGGGGACTTTGTTATACTGGGCCAGGGGACTTTTTTATACCCGATCAGGGGACTTTGTTATACTCGATGAGGGGACTTTTGCTATACTCGACCATGGGACTTTGATATAATCGATCATGGGACTTTGTTATGGTCGATATGGGGACTTTGTTATACTGGGCCAGGGGACTTTTTTATACTCGATCAGGGGACTTTGTTATACTAGTATCATGGGACTTTGTTATTCTCTACCAGGGGACTTTGTTATACTCGGTCAGGGACTTTGTTATAATCGATCAGGGGACTTTGTTATTCTCGATCTGGGGACTTTGTTATACTGGGCCAGGGGACTTTGTTATACTCGATAAGGGGACTTTGTTATACTCGATCAGGGGGCTTTGTTATAATCGATCAGGGGATTTTGTTATACTCGATCAGGGGACTTTGTAATACTCGATAAGGGGAATTGTTATACTCGATAAGGGGACTTTGTTAGACTCGAACAGGGGACTTTGTTATAATCGACCAGGGGACTTTGTTATACTCGATTAGGCGGCTTCGTTATACTCGATCAGGTGACTTTGTTATACTCGATGAGGGGCCTTTCTTATACTCGATGAGGGGCCTTTCTTATACTAGATCAGGGGACTTTGTTATACCCGATCAGGAGACTTTCTTATACTCGAGCAGGGGGCTTTGTTATACTCGATGAGGGGACTTTGTTATACTCGATAAGGGGACTTTGTTATACTCGATAAGAGGAATTTGTTATACTCGATCAGGGGACTTTGTCTTACTCGATCAGGGACCTTTGATATACTCGACCAGGGGACTTTGATATAATCGATCATGGGACTTTGTTATGCTCGATATGGGGACTTTGTTATACTGGGCCAGGGGACTTTTTTATACTCGATCAGGGGACTTTGTTATACTAGTATCACGGGACTTTGTTATTCTCGACCAGGGGACTTTGTTATACTCGGTCAGGGACTTTGTTATAATCGATCAGGGGACTTTGTTATGCTCGATCTGGGGACTTTGTTATACTGGGCCAGGAGACTTTGTTATACTCGATCAGGGGATATGTTATACTCGTTCAGGGGACTTTGTTATACTGGACCAGGGGACTTTGTTATACTCGATAAGGGGACTTTGTTATACTCGATCAGGGGGCTTTGTTATACTCGATCGGGGGACTTTGTTATACTCGATCAGGGGACTTTGTAATACTCGTTAAGGGGAATTGTTATACTCGATAAGGGGACTTTGTTAGACTCGAACAGGGGACTTTGTTATACTCGACCAGGGGACTTTGTTATACTCGATTAGGCGGCTTCGTTATACTCTATCAGATCACTTTGTTATACTCGATGAGGGGCCTTTCTTATACTCGATGAGGGGCCTTTGTTATACTAGATCTGGGGACTTTGTTATATTCGAGAAGGGGACTTTGTTATACTCGATGAGGGGACTTTGTTATACCCGACCAGAGGACTTTGTTATACCCGATCAGAGGACTTTGTTATACTCGACCAGGGGACTTTTTATACTTGATCAATGGACTTTCTTATACTCAATGAGGGGCCTTTGATATACTCGATCAGGGGGCTTTGTTATACTCGATCAGGGGACTTTGTTATACTCGATCAGGGGACTTTGTAATACTCGTTAAGGGGAATTGTTATACTCGATCAGGGGACTTTGTTATACTCGACCAGGGGACTTTGTTATACGCGATCAGGGGACTTTTTTATACTACACCAGAGGACTTTGTTATACTCGATCAGGGGATATGTTATATTCGATCAGTGGACTTTGTTATTCTCGATTAGGGGCCTTTGTTATACTCGATCAAGGGAATTTGTTATACTCAATCAGGGGACTTTGTTATACTCGATTAGGGGCCTTTGTTATACTCGATGAGGGGGTTTGTTATACTCGACCAGGGGACTTTGTTATATTCAACCAGGGAACTTTTTTAAAAATAATTAGGGGACTTTGTCATACTCAATCAGGGGAATTTTGTTATACTCGATCAGGGGATATGTTATACTCGATCAGGGGAGTTTGTTATACTCAACCAGAGGACTTTGTTATACTCGATGAGGGGACTTTGTTATACTCAATCATGGGACTTTGTTATACTCGATGAGGGGCTTTGGTTATCCTCGATGAGGGGGTTTGTTATACTCGACCAGGGGACTTTGTTATACTCGATGAGGGAACTTTGTTATACTCAACCAGGGGACTTTTTTAAAATTAATCAGGGGACTTTGTCATACTCGATCAGGGGAATTTTGTTATACTCGACCAGGGGATATGTTATACTCGATCAGGGGACTTTGTTATACTCAACCAGAGGACTTTGTTATACTCGATCAGGAGACTTTGTTATACTCAATCATGGGCCTTTGTTATACTCGCGGAGGGGATTTTGCTATACTTGATTAGGGGACTTTACTATACTCGATCAGGGGAATTTTGTTATACTCGATCGGAGGACTTTGTTATACTCGTCCAGGGGCCTTTGTTATACTCGATAAGAAAACTTTGTTATACTCGACCAGGGGACTTTGTTATACTCGATCAAGGGACTTTTGTTATACTCGATCAGGGGACTTTGTTATACTCGACCAGGGGACTTTTGTTATACTCGATTAGGGGAATTTGTTATACTCGATCAGGGGACTTTGTTATACTCGATAAGTGGACTTTGTTATACTCGATAAGAGGAATTTGTTATACTCGATCAGGGGACTTTGTCTTACTCGATCAGGGCCCTTTGGTATACTCGACCAAGGGACTTTGATATAATCGATCATCGGACTTTGTTATGTTCGATATGCGGACTTTGTTATACTGGGCCAGGGGACTTTTTTATACCCGATCAGGGGACTTTGTTATACTCGGTCAGGGGACTTTTGTTATACTCGATCTGGGGACTTTGTTATACTCAATAAGGGGCCTTTGGTATACTCGATCAGGGGACTTTGTTATACTCGTCCAGGGGACTTTGTTATACGCGATTAGGGGACTTTTTTATACTCGACCAGAGGACTTTGTTATACTCGACCAGGATACTTTGTTATACGCGATAAGGCGGCTTAGTTATACTCGATCAGGTGACTTTGTTATACTCGATGAAGGGCCATTGTTATACTCGATGAGGGGCCTTTGTTATACTAGAGCAGGGGACTTTGTTATACTCGATTAGGGGCCTTTTTGGACTCGATCAGGGGCCTTTGTTATACTCGATCAGGGGACTTTGTTATACCCGATCAGGGGACTTTCTTATATTCGAGCAGGGGGCTTTGTTATACTCGATGAGGGGACTTTGTTATACTCGATGAGGAGGCTTTGTTATACTCGATCAGGGGACTTTGCTATACTCGACCAGGGGACTTTGTTATAGTCGATCAGGGGACTTTGTTATACTCGACCAGGGGACTTTTTTATACTTGACCAATGGACTTTGTTATACAAGATGAGAGGCCTTTGTTATACTCGATCTGGGGACTTTGTTATACTCGAGAAGGGGACTTTGTTATACTCGATCAGGGGACATTTTTATACCCGACCAGAGGACTTTGTTACACCCAATCAGAGGACTTTGTTATACTCGACCAGGGGACTTTTTTATACTTGATCAATGGCCTATTTATACTCAATAAGGGGCCTTTGGTATACTCGATCAGGGGACATTGTTATACGCGATAAGGGGACTTTTTTATACTCGACCAGAAGACTTTGTTATACTCTATCAGGTTATATGTTATACTCGATCAGTGGACTTCGTTATACTCGATTAGGGGCCTTTGTTATACTCGATGAGGGGGCTTTGTTATACTCGACCAGGGGACTTTGTTATACTCGATCAAGGAACTTTGTTATTCTCAACCAGGGGACTTTTTAAAAATTAATCAGGGGACTTTGTCATACACGATCAGGAGAATTTTGTTATACTCGATCAGGGGATATGTTATACTCGATCAGGGGACTTTGTTATACTCAACCAGAGGAGTTTGTTATACTCGATCAGGGGACTTTGTTATACTCATTCAGGGGACTTTGTTATACTCGATTGGGGGCCTTTGTTATACTCGATGAGGGGGCTTTGCTATACTCGACCACGGGACTTTGTTATACTCGATAAGGGAACTTTGTTATACTCAACCAGGGGACTTTTTTTAAATTAATGAGGGGACTTTGTCATACTCGATCTGGGGAATTTTGTTATACTCGATCAGGGGATATGTTATACTTGATCAGGGGACTTTGTTATACTCAACCAGAGGACTTTGTTATACTCGATCAGGGGACTTTGTTATACTCGACCAGGGGACTTTCTTATACTCGATCAGAGGACTTTGTTATACTCGACCAGAGGACTTTTTTATACTCGATCAGGGGATATGTTATATTCGATGAGGGGATTTTGCTATACTTGATTAGGGGACTTTGTTTTACTTGATCAGGGGAATTTTGTTATACTCGATCAGAGGACTTTTTTATACTCGATCAGGGGACTTTGTTATACTCGATAAGGGGACTTTGTTATACTCGATAAGAGGAATTTGTTATACTCGATCAGGGGACTTTGTCTTACTCGATCAGGGCACTTTGCTATACTCCACCAGGGGACTTTGATATAATCGATCATGAGACTTTGTTATGCTCGATATGGGACTTTGTTATACTGGGCCAGGGGACTATCTTATGCCCGATCAGGGGACTTTGTTATTCTCGATCAGGGGACTTTTGTTATACTCGATCAGGGGACTTTGCTATATTCGACCAGGGGCCTTTGTTATACTCGATCAGGGGACTTTGTTATACTCGATAAGGGGACTTTGTTATACTCGATAAGAGGAATTTGTTATACTCGATCAGGGGACTTTGTCTTACTCGATGAGGGCCCTTTGCTTTACTCGACCAGGGGAATTTGATATAATCGATCATGGGACTTTGTTATGCTCGATATGGGGACTTTGTTATTCTGGGCCAAGGGACTTTTTTATACTCGATCAGGGGACCTTGTTATACTAGTATCAGGGGACTTTGTTATTCTCGACCAGGAGACTTTGTTTTACTTGGTCAGGGACTTTGTTATAATCGATCAGGGGACTTTGTTATGCTCGATCTGGGGACTTTGTTATACTGAGCCAGGAGACTTTGTTATACTCGATCAGGGGATATGTTATACTCGATCCGGGGACTTTGTTATACTGGACCAGGGGACTTTGTTATACTCGATAAGGGGACTTTGTTATACTCGATCAGGGGACTTTGTTATACTCGTCCAGGGGGCTTTGTTATACTCGATCAGGGGACTTTGTTATACTCGATCAGGGACTTTGTCTTACTCGATCAGGGCCCTTTGCTATACTCGACCAGGGGACTTTGTTATGATTGATCAGGGGACTTTGTTATGCTCGATATGGGGACTTTGTTATACTGGGCCAGGGGACTTTTTTATACTCGATCAGGGGACTTTGGTATACTCGATCAGGGGACTTTTGTTATACTCGAGCAGGGGACTTTGTTATACGCGACCAGGGGCCTTTGTTATACTCGGTCACCGGACTTTGTTATACTCGATATGGGGTGTTTTTAATACTCGATTAGGCGGCTTAGTTATACTTGATCAGGTGACTTTGTTATACTCTATGAGGGGCCTTTCTTATACTCGATGAGGGGCCTTTGTTATACTAGATCAGGGGACTTTGTTATACCCGATGAGGGGACTTTCTTATACTCGAGCAGGGGGCTTTGTTATACTCGATGAGGGGACTTTGTTATACTCGATGAGGAGGCTTTGTTATACTCGATCAGGGGACTTTGCTATACTCGACCAGGGGACTTTGTTATACTCGATCAGGGGACTTTGTTATACTCGACCAAGGGACTTTTATATACTTGACCAATGGACTTTGTTATACTAGATGAGAGGCCTTTGTTATACTCGATCTGGGGACTTTGTTATATTCGAGAAGGGGACTTTGTTATACTCGACCAGAGGACTTTGTTATACTCTATCAGGGGATATGTTATACTTGATCAGTGGACTTTGTTATACTCGATGAGGGGGCTTTTTTATACTCGACCAGGGGACATTGTTATACTCGATCAAGGAACTTTGCTATACTCAACCAGGGGACTTTTTTAAAATTAATCAGGGGACTTTGTCATACTCGATCAGGGGAATTTTGTTATACTCGATCAGGGGATATGTTATACGCGATCAGGGGACTTTGTTATACTCAACCAGAGGACTTTGTTATACTCGATCAGGGGACTTTGTTATACTCAATCATGGTACTTTGTTATACTCGATGAGGGGCTTTGGTTATCCTCGATCAGGGGACTTTGTTATACTCGACTAGGGGACTTTTTTATACTCGATCAGGGGACTTTGTTATACTCGACCCGAGGACTTTTTTATACTCGATCAGGGGATATGTTATACTGGATGAGGGGATTTTGCTATACTTGATTAGGGGACTTTGTTATACTCGACCAGGGGCCTTTGTTATACTCGATAAGAAAACTTTGTTATACTCGACCAGGGAAATTTTGTTATACTCGATCAGAGGACTTTGTTATACTCGACCAGGGGCCTTTGTTATACACGATAAGAAAACTTTGTTATACTCGACCAGGGGACTTTGTTATACTCGATCAAGGGACTTTTGTTATACTCGATCAGGGGACTTTGTTATACTCGACCAGCGGACTTTTGTTATACTTGATCAGGGGACTTTGTTATACTCGACCAGGTGCCTTTGTTATACTCGATCAGGGGACTTTGTTATACTCGATAAGGGGACTTTGTTATACTCGATAAGAGGAATTTGTTATACTCGATCAGGGGACTTTGTCTTACTCGATCAGGGCCCTTTGCTATACTCGACCAGGGGACTGTGATATAATCGATCATGGGACTTTGTTATGCTCGATATGGGGACTTTGTTATACTGGGCCAGGGTACTTTTTTATACACCATCAGGGGACTTTGTTATACTCGATGAGGGGATTTTTGCTATACTCGACCAGGGGACTTGGATATAAACGATCATGGGACTTTGTTATGCTCGATATGGGGACTTTGTTATACTGGGCCAGGGGACTTTTTTATACTCGATCAGGGGACTTTGTTATACTAGTATCATGGGACTTTGTTATTCTATACCAGGGGACTTTGTTATACTCGGTCAGGGACTTTGTTATAATCGATCAGGGGACTTTGTTATACTCGATAAGGGGACTTTGTTATACTCGATCAGGGGGCTTTGTTATACTCGATCAGGGGACTTTGTTATACTCGATCAGGGGACTTTGTAATACTCGATAAGGGGAATTGTTATACTCGATAAGGGGACTTTGTTAGACTCGAACAGGGGACTTTGTTATACTCGACCAGGGGACTTTGTTATACTCGATTAGGCGGCTTCGTTATACTCGATCAGGTGACTTTGTTATACTCGATGAAAGGCCTTTCTTATACTCGATGAGGGGCCTTTCTTATACTAGATCAGGGGACTTTGTTATACCCGATCAGGGACTTTCTTATACTCGAGCAGGGGACTTTGTTATACTCGACCAGGAGACTTTGTTATACTCGATTAGGCGGCTTCGTTATACTCGATCAGGTGACTTTGTTATACTCGATAAAGGGCCTTTCTTATACTCGATGAGGGGCCTTTCGTATACTAGATCAGGGGACTTTGTTATACCCGATCAGGAGACTTTGTTATACTCGATAAGGGGACTTTGTTATACTCGAGAAGAGGAATTTGTTATACTCGATCAGGGGACTTTGTCTTACTCGATCAGGGCCCTTTGCTATACTCGACCAGGGGACTTTGATATAATCGATCATGGGACTTTGTTATGCTCGGTATGGGGACTTTGTTATACTGGGCCAGGGGACTTTTTTATACTCGATCAGGGGACTTTGTTATACTAGTATCACGGGACTTTGTTATTCTCGACCAGGGGACTTTGTTATACTCGGTCAGGGACTTTGTTATAATCGATCAGGGGACTTTGTTATGCTCGATCTGGGGACTTTGTTATTCTGGGCCAGGAGACTTTGTTATACTCGATCAGGGGATATGTTATACTCGTTCAGGGGACTTTGTTATACTGGACCAGGGGACTTTGTTATACTCGATAAGGGGACTTTGTTATACTCGATCAGTGGGCTTTGTTATACTCGATCGGGGGACTTTGTTATACTCGATCAGGGGACTTTGTAATACTCGTCAAGGGGAATTGTTATACTCGATAAGGGGACTTTGTTAGACTCGAACAGGGGACTTTGTTATACTCAACCAGGGGACTTTGTTATACTCGATTAGGCGGCTTCGTTATACTCTATCAGATCACTTTGTTATACTCGATGAGGAGCCTTTCTTATACTCGATGAGGGGCCTTTGTTATACTAGATCTGGGGACTTTGTTATATTCCCGAAGGGGACATTGTTATACTCGATGAGGGGACTTTGTTATACCCGACCAGAGGACTTTGTTATACCCGATCAGAGGACTTTGTTATACTCGACCAGGGGACTTTTTTATACTTGATCAATGGACTTTCTTATACTCAATGAGGGGACTTTGGTATATTCGATCAGGGGACTTTGTTATACTCGACCAGGGGACTTTGTTATACGCGATCAGGGGACTTTTTTATACTACACCAGAGGACTTTGTTATACTCGATCAGGGGATATGTTATATTCGATCAGTGGACTTTGTCATACTCGATTAGGGGCCTTTGTTATACTTGATCAGGGAACTTTGTTATACTCAATCAGGGGACTTTGTTATTCTCGATTAGGGGCCTTTGTTATACTCGATGAGGGGGTTTGTTATATTCGACCAGGGGACTTTGTTATACGCGATCAGGGAACTTTGTTATACTCAACCAGGGAACTTTTTAAAAATTAATCAGGGGACTTTGTCATACTCAATTAGGGGAATTTTGTTATACTCGATCAGGGGATATGTTATACTCGATCAGGGGACTTTGTTATACTCAACCAGAGGACTTTGTTATACTCGATGAGGGAACTTTGTTATACTCAATCATGGGACTTTGTTATACTCGATGAGGGGCTTTGGTTATCCTCGATGAGGGGGTTTGTTATATTCGACCAGGGGACTTTGTTATACTCGATCAGGGAACTTTGTTATACTCAACCAGGGGACTTTTTTAAAATTAATCAGGGGACTTTGTCATACTCGATAAGCGGAATTTTGTTATACTCGATCAGGGGATATGTTATACTCGATCAGGGGACTTTATTATACTCAATCATGGGACTTTGTTATACTCGCGGAGGGGATTTTGCTATACTTGATTAGGGGACTTTGTTATACTCGATCAGGGGAATTTTGTTATACTCGATCAGAGGACTTTGTTATACTCGACCAGGGGCCTTTGTTATATTCGATTAGAAAACTTTGTTATACTCGACCAGGGGACTTTGTTATACTCGATCAAGGGACTTTTGTTATACTCGATCAGGGGACTTTGTTATACTCGACCAGGGGACTTTTGTTATACTCGATCAGGGGACTTTGTTATACTCGATCAGGGGACTTTGTTATACTCGATAAGTGGACTTTGTTATACTCGATAAGAGGAATTTGTTATACTCGATCAGGGGACTTTGTCTTACTCGATCAGGGGACTTTGTCTTACTCGATCAGGGCCCTTTGCTATACTCGACCAGGGGACTTTGATATAATCGATCATCGGACTTTGTTATGTTCGATATGCGTACTTTGTTATACTGGGCCAGGGGACTTTGTTATACTCAATAACGGGCCTTTGGTATACTCGATCAGGGGACTTTGTTATACTCGTCCAGGGGACTTTGTTATACGCGATTAGGGGACTTTTTTATACTCGACCAGAGGACTTTGTTATACTCGATCAGGGGACATTTTTATACCCGACCAGAGGACTTTGTTACACCCCATCAGAGTACTTTGTTATACTCGACCAGGGGACTTTTTAATACTTGATCAATGGCCTATTTATACTCAATAAGGGGCCTTTGGTATACTCGATCAGGGGTTTTTGTTATACGCGATAAGGGGACTTTTTTATACTCGACCAGAAGACTTTGTTATACTCTATCAGGTTATATGTTATACTCGATCAGTGGACTTTGTTATACTCGATGAGGGGGCTTTGTTATACTCGACCAGGGGACTTTGTTATACTCGATCAAGGAACTTTGTTATACTCAACCAGGGGACTTTTTAAAAATTAATCAGGGGACTTTGTCATACTCGATCAGGGGAATTTTGTTATACTCGATCAGGGGATATGTTATACTCGATCAGGGGACTTTGTTATACTCAACCAGAGGACTTTGTTATACTCGATCAGGGGACTTTGTTATACTCAATCAGGGGACTTTGTTATACTCGATTGGGGGCCTTTGTTATACTCGATGAGGGGGCTTTGTTATACTCGACCAGGGGACTTTGTTATACTCGATCAGGGGACTTTGTCTTACTCGATCAGGGCCCTTTGCTATACTCGACCAAGGGACTTTGTTATGATTGATCAGGGGAATTTTGTTATACTCGATCAGGGGATATGTTATACTCGATCAGGGGACTTTGTTATACTCAACCAGAGGACTTTGTTATACTCGATCAGGTTACTTTGTTATACTCAATCAGGGGACTTTGTTATACTCGATCAGGGGACTTTTGTTATACTCGAGCAGGGGACTTTGTTTTACTCGACCAGGGGCCTTTGTTATACTCGGTCACCGGAATTTGTTATACTCGATATGGGGTGTTTTTAATACTCGATAAGGGGAATTTGTTATGCTCGATAAGGGGACTTTGTTAGACTCGTACAGGGGACTTTGTTATACTCGACCAAGGGACTTTGTTATACTCGATTAGGCGGCTTAGTTATACTCGATCAGGTGACTTTGTTATACTCGATGAGGGGCCTTTCTTATACTCGATGAGGGGCCTTTGTTATACTAGATCAGGGGACTTTGTTATACTCGTTTCAGGGGTCTTTGTTATACTCGTCCAGTGGGCTTTGTTATACTAGGATCAGGGGACTTTATTATACTCGATCAGGGGACTTTTGTTATACTCGATCACGGGACTTTGTTATAATCGATCAGGGGACTTTGTTATACTCGATCAGTGGATGTGTTATACTCGATCAGAGGACTTTGCTATACTCGACCAGGGGCCTTTGTTATACTCGATCAGGGGACTTTGTTATACTCGATAAGTGGACTTTGTTATACTCGATATGAGGAATTTGTTATACTCGATCAGGGGACTTTGATATAATCGATCATGGGACTTTGTTATGCTCGATATGGGGACTTTGTTATACTGGGCCAGGGGACTTTTTTTTCTCGATCAGGGGACTTTGTGATGCTAGTATCATGGACTTTGTTATTCTCGACCAGGGGACTTTGTTATACTCGATTAGGCGGCTTAGTTATACTCGATCAGGTGACTTTGTTATACTCTATGAGGGGCCTTTCTTATACTCGATGAGGGGCCTTTGTTATACTAGATCAGGGGACATTGTTATACCCGATGAGGGGACTTTCTTATACTCGAGCAGGGGGCTTTGTTATACTCGATGAGGGGACTTTGTTATACTCGATGAGGAGGCTTTGTTATACTCGATTAGGGGACTTTGTTATACTCGATCAGGGGACTTTGTTATACTCGTCCAAGGGACTTTTTTATACTTGACCAATGGACTTTGTTATACTAGATGAGAGGCCTTTGTTATACTCGATCTGGGGACTTTGTTATATACGAGAAGGGGACTTTGTTATACTCGACCAGAGGACTTTGTTATACTCTATCAGGGGATATGTTATACTTGATCAGTGGACTTTGTTATACTCGATTAGGGGCCTTTGTTATACTCGATGAGGGGGCTTTCTTACACTCGACCAGGGGACTTTGTTATACTCGATCAAGAAACTTTGCTATACTCAACCAGGGGACTTTTTTAAAATTAATCAGGGGACTTTGTCATACTCGATCAGGGGAATTTTGTTATACTCGATCAGGGGATATGTTATACTCGATCAGGGGACTTTGTTATACTCAACCAGAGGACTTTGTTATACTCGATCAGGGGACTTTGTTATACTCAATCATGGTACTTTGTTATACTCGATGAAAGGCTTTGGTTATCCTCGATCAGGGGACTTGGTTATACTCGACTAGGGGACATTTTTTCACTCGATCAGGGGACTTTGTTATACTCGACGCAAGGACTTTTTTATACTCGATCAGGGGATATGTTATACTGGATGAGGGGATTTTGCTATACTTGATTAGGGGACTTTGTTATACTCGACAAGGGGCCTTTGTTATACTCGATAAGAAAACTTTGTTATACTCGACCAGGGAAATTTTGTTATACTCGATCAGAGGACTTTGTTATACTCGACCAGGGGCCCTTGTTATACTCGATAAGAAAACTTTGTTATACTCGATCAAGGGACTTTTGTTATACTCGATCAGTGGACTTTGTTATACTCGACCAGCGGACTTTTGTTATACTCGATTAGGGGACTTTGTTATACTCGACCAGGGGCCTTTGTTATACTCGATCATGGGAATTTGTTATACTCGATAAGGGGACTTTGTTATACTCGATAAGAGGAATTTGTTATACTCGATCAGGGGACTTTGTCTTACTCGATCAGGGCCCTTTGATATACTCGACCAGGGGACTTTGATATAATCGATCATGGGACTTTGTTATGCTCGATATGGGGACTTTGTTATACTGGGCCAGGGGACTTTTTTATACCCGATCAGGGGACTTTGTTATACTCGATGAGGGGACTTTTGCTATACTCGACCAGGGGACTTTGATATAATCGATCATGGGACTTTGTTATGCTCGATATGGGGACTTTGTTATTCTGGGCCAGGGGACTTTTTTATACTAGTATCATGGGACTTTGTTATTCTCTACCAGGGGACTTTGTTATACTCGGTCAGGGACTTTGTTATAATCGATCAGGGGACTTTGTTATGCTCGATCTGGGGACTTTGTTATACTGGACCAGGGGACTTTGTTATACTCAATAAGGGGACTTTGTTATACTGGATCAGGGGGCTTTGTTATACTCGATCAGGGGACTTTGTTATACTCGATCAGGGGACTTTGTAATACTCGATAAGGGGAATTGTTATACTCGATAAGGGGACTTTGTTAGACTCGAACAGGGGACATTGTTATAATCGACCAGGGGACTTTGTTATACTTGATTAGGCGGCTTCGTTATACTCGATCAGGTGACTTTGTTATACTCGATGAGGGGCCTTTCTTATACTCGATGAGGGGCCTTTCTTATACTAGATCAGGGGACTTTGTTAAACCCGATCAGGGGACTTTCTTATACTCGAGCAGGGGGCTTTGTTATACTCGATGAGGGGACTTTGTTATACTCGATAAGGGGACTTTGTTATACTCGATAAGAGGAATTTGTTATACTCGATCAGGGGACTTTGTCTTACTCGATCAGGGACCTTTGCTATACTCTACCAGGGGACTTTGATATAATCGATCATGGGACTTTGTTATGCTCGATATGGGGACTTTGTTATACTGGGCCAGGGGACTTTTTTATACTCGATCAGGGGACTTTGTTATACTCAGTATCACGGGACTTTGTTATTCTCGACCAGGGGACTTTGTTATACTCGGTCAGGGACTTTGTTATAATCGATCAGGGGACTTTTGTTATGCTCGATCTGGGGACTTGTTATACTGGGCCAGGAGACTTTGTTATACTCGATCAGGATATGTACTCGTTCAGGGACTTTATTATACCACCAGGACGAGCTATACCGATAAGGGACTTTGTTATACTCAGATCAGGGGGCTTTGTTATGCTCGATCGGGGGACTTTGTTATACTCGATCAGGGGACTTTGTAATACTCGTTAAGGGGAATTGTACCTGATAAGGGGACTTTGTTAGACTCGAACAGGAGTGTTACGAGTTGAGAATATAGTTATACGTCTACCCAGATCCCAACAGGTAACAACAATAAAAAAAACAAAGACAATCGGACTATAAAAGGGTAGACAAAGGATGCGAGTTTTCGTTGTATATAATAGAGTACCATAAATCCCTTAACAAAATATTCAGCTTATAAATTACCCTTAACCAAACTTAACCTAAACATTAACAGTATATACATATTAATAAACATAAAACAATCTCGAAGCAAGTGGACGTGGGGAAATTAATACAAGATACTAGTACTTAAGTGAGGAGCTGAGATGGCTGACGAGTAAGGCTGAGTATTGTAGAAGACGGTAGGAGTCACTGCACGTGGTTTAGAGGATAGATGATCCTGTGGTCACTTCCCAGAGGCCAAGTGCTCTCTCCTCGAATTGGAGCTGACAAAGAAGACTTTGAGGAGGTGACGCAACAACCAGGATAGGGAGAAGGGAAACCTCGGAGTGGTAACTAAGACGAGTCATACTCGTGTCTCGTCCCTAGATGGCGTTGCTCGTGGTGCTGGGTAGGTAGATCAGGACAATAGATGGCGTGCTTCGTAGTGCTGGGTGGAGGGGTTCGTAACAGGAGACTTTGTTATACTCGACCAGGGGACTTTGTTATACTCGATTAGGCGGCTTCGTTATACTCTATCAGATCACTTTGTTATACTCGATGAGGGGCCTTTCTTATACTCGATGAGGGGCCTTTGTTATACTAGATCTGGGGACTTTGTTTTATTCGAGAAGGGGACTTTGTTATACTCGATGAGGGGACTTTGTTATACCCGACCAGAGGACTTTGTTATACCCGATCAGAGGACTTTGTTATACTCGACCAGGGGACTTTTTTATACTTGATCAATGGACTTTCTTATACTCAATGAGGGGCCTTTGATATACTCGATCAGGGGGCTTTGTTATACTCGATCAGGGGACTTTGTTATACTCGATCAGGGGACTTTGTAATACTCGTTAAGGGGAATTGTTATACTCGATCAGGGGACTTTGTTATACTCGACCAGGGGACTTTGTTATACGCGATCAGGGGACTTTTTTATACTACACCAGAGGACTTTGTTATACTCGATCAGGGGATATGTTATATTCGATCAGTGGACTTTGTTATTCTCGATTAGGGGCCTTTGTTATACTCGATCAAGGGAATTTGTTATACTCAATCAGGGGACTTTGTTATACTCGATTAGGGGCCTTTGTTATACTCGATGAGGGGGTTTGTTATACTCGACCAGGGGACTTTGTTATACTCGATCAGGGAACTTTGTTATATTCAACCAGGGAACTTTTTTAAAATTAATTAGGGGACTTTGTCATACTCAATCAGGGGAATTTTGTTATACTCGATCAGGGGATATGTTATACTCGATCAGGGGACTTTGTTATACTCGATAAGGGGACTTTGTTATACTCAATAAGGGGAATTTGTTATACTCGATAAAGGGACTCACTGTTAGACTCGAACACGGGCCTCTGTTATACTCGATCAGAGGCCTTTGTTATACTAGATCAAAGGACTTTGTTATACTCGATTAGGGGCCTTTTTTGGACTCGATGAGGGGCCTTTGTTATACTCGATCAGGAGACTTTGTTATACTCGATCAGGGGACTTTCTTATACTCGAGCAGGGGGCTTTGTTATACTTGATCAGGGGACTTTGTTATACTCGATCAGGAGGCTTTGTTATACTTAATCAGGGGACTTGCTATACTCGACCAGGAGACTTTGTTATGCACGATCAGGGGACTTTGTTATACTCGGCCAGGGGACTTTTTTATACTTGACCAATGGACTTTGTTAAACTCGATGAGGGCCCTTTGTTATGCTCGATCAGGGGACTTTGTTGTATCGAGCAGTGGACTTTGTTATACTCGATCGGAGGACTTTTTATACTCGACCAGAGGACTTTGTTATACTCGTTTAGGGGACTTTGTTATACTCGACCAGGGGACTTTTTTATACTTGACCAATGGACTTTGTTATACTCAATGAGGGGCTTTTGTTATACTCGATCAGGGGACTTTGTTATAAGCGATCAGGGGACCTTTTTATACTCGACCAGAGGACTTTGTTATACTCGACCAGAGGATATGTTATACTCGATCAGGGGATTTTGTTATACTCAACCAGAGGACTTTGTTATACTCAATAAGGGGACTTTGTTATACTCAATCAGGGGACTTTGTTATACTCGATTAGGGGCCTTTGTTATACTCGATGAGGGGGCTTTGTATTACTCGACCAGGGGACTTTGCTATACTCGACCAGGGGACTTTGTTATACCTGATCAGGGGACTTTGTTATTCTCGACCAGGCGACTTTTTCATACTTGATCAGGGGACTTTGACATACTCGATCAGTGGACTTTCCTATGTTTGACCAATGGACTTTACTATACTCGATGAGGGGCCTTTGTTATACTCGGTCAGGGACTTTGTTATACTCGACCAGGGGACTTTGTTATCCTCGATCAGGGGACTTTGTTGTAATCGACCAGGAGGACTTTGTTATACTCGATCAGGGGATATGTTATACTCGATCAGGGGACTTTGTTATAATCGATTAGGGGACTTTGTTATACTTGATTAGGGGACTTTGTTATACTCGATCAAAGGACTTTGTTATACTTGATGAGGACTTTGTTATACTCGACCAGGGGCCTTTGTTATACTCGATTAGAAAACTTTGTTATACTCGACCAGGGGCCTTTGTTATACTCGATTAGAAAACTTTGTTATACTCGACCAGGGGACTTTGTTATACTCCACCAGGGACTTTGTTATACTCGATATGGGGATATGTTATACTTGATCAGGGGACTTTGTTATACTCGGTTCAGGGGACTTTGTTATGCTCGATCAGGGGACTTTGTCTTACTCGATCAGGGCCCTTTGTTGTACTCGACCAGGGGAATTTGTTATAATCGATTAGGGGACTCTGTAATGCTCGATCTAGGGACTTTGTTATACTGGACCAGGGGACTTTGTTATACTGGACCAGGGGACTTTTTTATACTTGACTAATGGACTTTGTTATACTCGATGAGTGGCCTTTGTTATACTCGATCAGGGGACTTTGTTATACTCGATCAGGGGACATTGTTTACTCGACCAGGGGACTTTGTTATACTCGATGAAGGGACTTTGTTATACTCAACCAGAGGACTTTGTTATACTCAATCAGGGGACTTTGTTATACTCAATCAGGGGACTTTGTTATACTCGATTAGGGGCCTTTGTTATACTCGATGAGGGGGCTTTGTTTTACTCGACCAGGGGACTTTGCTATACTCGACTAGGCGACTTTGTTATACCCGATGAGGGGACTTTGTTATACTCGACCAGGCGACTTTTTCATACTTGGTCAGGTGACTTTGTCAAACTCGATCAGTGGACTTTCCTATATTTGAGCAACGGACTTTTCTATACTCCATGAGGGGTCTCTGTTATACTCGATGAGGGATTTTGTTATACTCGACCAGGGGACTTTGTTATACTCGATCAGGGGATAGGTTATACATGATCAGGGGACTTTGTTATACTCGATCAGGGGACTTTGTTATACTTGATCAGGGGACTTTGTTATACTCGACCAGGGGCCTTTGTTATACTCGATTAGAAAACTTTGTTATACTCGACCAGGGGCCTTTGTTATAATCGATTAGAAAACTTTGTTATACTCGACCAGGGGACTTTGTTATACTCCACAAGGGACTTTGTTATACTCGATCAGGGGATATGTTATACTCGATCAGGGGACTTTGTTATACTCGGTTCAGGTGTCTTTATTATACTCGTCCAGTGGGCTTTCTTATACTAGGATCAGGGGACTTTGTTATACTCGATCAGGGGACTTTGTCTTACTCGATGAGGGCCCTTTGTTATACTCGACCAGGGGACTTTGATATAATCGATCAGGGGACTTTATTATACTCGACCAGAGACTTTTGTTATACTCGGTCAGGGGACTTTGTTATGCTCGATCTGGGGACTTTGTTATACTGGGCTAGGAGACTTTGTTATACTTGATCAGGGGATATGTGATACTCGATCAAGGGACTTTGTTATCCTGGACCAGAAGACTTTGTTATTCTCGATGAGGGGACTTTGTTATACTCAATCAGGGGAATTTGTTATACTCGTCCAGGGGGCTTTGTTATACTCGATCAGTGGACTTTGTTATACTCGACCAGGGGACTTTGTTATACTCCACCAGGGTCTTTGTTATACTCGATCAGGGGATATGTTATACTCGATCAGGGGTCTTTGTTATACTCGGTTCAGGTGTCTTTGTTATACCCGTCCATTGGGTTTTGTTATACTAGGATCAGGGGACTATTTTATACTCGATCAGGGGACTATGTCTTACTCGATCAGGGCCCTTTGTTATACTCGACCAGGGGACTTTGTTATAATCGATCAGGGGACTTTGTTATGCTCGATCTGAGGACTTTGTTATACTGTGCCAGGAGACGTTGTTATAGTCGATCAGGGGATATGTTATACTCGATCAGGGGACTTTGTTATACTGGACCAGGGGACTTTTTTATACTTGACTAATGGACTTTGTTATACTCGATGAGGGGCCTTTGTTATACTCGATCAGGGGACATTGTTATACTTGACCAGAGGACTTTGTTATACTCGATCAGGTGATATGTTATACTCGATCAGGGGACTTTGTTATACTCGATCAGAGGACTTTTTTATACTCGACGAGGGGCCTTTGTTATACTCGATTAGAATACTTTGTTATACTCGACCAGGAGATTTGTTATACTCGATCAGGGGACTTTGTTATACTCCGCCTGGAACTTTGTTATATTCGATCAGGGCATATGTTATACTCGATCAGGGGACTTTGTTATACTCGATCAGGGGTCTTAGTTGTACTCCTCCAGGGGGCTTTGTTATACTCGGTCAGGGGACTTTGTTATACTCGATCAGGGGACTTTGTCTTACTCAATCAGGGCCCTTGTATACTCGGCCAGGGGACTTTGTTATAATCGATTAGGGGACTTTGTTATGCTCGATCTGGGGACTTTGATATACTGCGCCAGGAGACGTTGTTATTCTCGATGAGGGGATGTGTTATACTCGATCAGGGGACTTTGTTATACTGGACCAGGGGACTTTGTTATATTCGATCAGGGGACTTTGTTATTCTCAACCAGGGGACTTTGTTATACTCGACCAGACGCCTTTGTTATACTCGATCACGGGACTTTGTTATACTGGACCAGGGGACTTTGTTATACTCGTTAGGGGACTTTGTTATACTATGATCAGGGGACTTTGTTATTCTCGGCCAGGGGACTTTGTTATACTCGACGAGAGGCCTTTGTTATACTCGGTGTGGTAAATTTGTTATTAATCGATCAGGGGACTTTGTTATGCTCGATCTGGGGACTTTGTTATACTGGGCCTGGAGACTTTGTTATTCTCGATCAGGGGACTTTGTTACGCTCGATCTGGGGACTTTGTTATACTGCGCCAGGAGACGTTGTTATTCTCAATGAGGGGATATGTTATACTCGATCAGGGGACTTTGTTATACTGGACCAGGGGACTTTGTTATAATCGATCTGGGGACTTTGTCATACTCGACCAGAGGCCTTTGTTATACTCGATCAGGGGACTTTGTTATACTGGACAAGGGGACTTTGTTATACTCGTACAGGGGCTTTGTTATACTAGGATCAGGGGACTTTGTTATTCTCGACCAGGGGACTTTGTTATACTCGACCAGAGGCCTTTGTTATACTCAGTGTGGGGACTTTGTTATAATCGATCAGGGGACTTTGTTATGATCGATCTGGGGACTTTGTTATACTGGGCCTGGAGACTTTGTTATACTCGATCAGGGAATATGTTATACTCGATCAGGGGACTTTGTCATACTGGACTAGGGGACTTTGTTATACTCGATCAGGGGACTTTGTTATACTCGATCAGGGAACTTTGTTATACTCAACTAGTGGGCTTTTTTATAGTCAATGAGGGGACTTTGTCATACTCGACCAGGGGACTTTGTTATAATCGATCAGGGGACTTTGTTATGCACGATATGGGCACTTTGTTACACTGGGCCAGGGGACTGTTTTGTCCTCGATCAGGGGACTTTGTTATATTGGACCAGGGGACTTTGTTATACTTGACCAGGGGACTTTGTTATAGTCGATAAAGGGACTTTGTTATACTCGATAAGGGGAAATTGTTATACTCGATAAGGGGACTTAATGTTAGACTCGAACAGGGGACTGTGTTATATTCGATCAGGGTACTTTGTTATACTCGATGAGGGGCCTTTGTTATACTCGATGAGAGGCCTTTGTTATACTAGATTAGGGGACTTTGTTATACTCGATTAGGGGCCTCTTTTGGACTCGATCAGGAGACTTTGTTATACGCGATGAGGGGACTTTCTTATACTCGAGCAGGGGCTTTGTTATATTCGATCAGGGGACTTTGTTATACTCGATCAGGAGGCGTTGTTATACTTGATCAGGGGACTTTGCTATACTCGACCAAGGGACTTTGTTATACACGAACAGGAGACTTTGTTATAAACAATGAGGGGCCTTTGTTATACTCGATCAGGGAACTTTGTTATACACGACCAAGGGACTTTGTTATACGCGATCAGGTGACTTTTTTATACTCGACCAGAGGACTTTGTTATACTCGAACCAGGGGACTTTTTTATACAGGACCAATGGACTTTGTTATACTGAATGAGGGGCCTTTGTTATTCTCGATCAGGGGACTTTGTTACGCTCGATCTGGGGACTTTGTTATACTGCGCCAGGAGACGTTGTTATTCTCGATGAGGGGATATGTTATACTCGATCAGGGGACTTTGTTATACTGTACCAGGGGACTTTGTTATACTCGATCAGGGGACTTTGTTATTCTCAACCAGGAGACTTTGTTATACTCGACCAGACGCCTTTGTTATACTCGATCAGGGGACTTTGTTATACTGGACCAGGGGAATTTGTTATACTCGTTAGGGGGCTTTGTTATACTATGATCAGGGGACTTTGTTATTCTCGGGAAGGGAACTTTGTTATACTCGACGAGAGGCCTTTGTTATACACGGTGTGGGGAATTTGTTATAAATCGATCTGGGGACTTTGTTATGCTCGATCTGGGGACTTTGTTATACTGAGCCTGGAGACTTTGTTATTCTCGATCAGGGGACTTTGTTACGCTCGATCTGGGGACTTTGTTATACTGCGCCAGGAGACGTTGTTATTCTCGATGAGGGGATATGTTATACTCGATCAGGGGACTTTGTTATACTGGACCAGGGGACTTTGTTATAATCGATCAGGGGACTTTGTTATGCTCGATCTGTGGACTTTGTTATACTGCGCCAGGAGACGTTGTTATTCTCGATGAGGGGATATGTTATACTCCATTAGGGGACTATGTTATACTGGACCAGGGGACGTTGTTTTACTCGATCAGGGGACTTTGTTATACTCGATCAGGGGACTTTGTCATACTCGTCCAGGGGGCTTTGTTATACTAGGATCAGGGGACTTTTTTATTCTCGACCAGGAGACTTTCTCATACTCGACCAGAGGCCTTTGTTATACTCGATCAGGGGACTGTGTTATACTGGACCAGGGGACTTTGTTATACTCGTCCAGGGGGCTTTGTTATACCATGATCAGGGGACTTTGTTATTCTCGACCAGGGGACTTTGTTATACTCGACCAGAGGCCTTTGTTATACTCAGTGTGGGGACTTTGTTACACTCGACCAGAGGCCTTTGTTATACTCAGTGTGGGGACTTTGTTATAATCGATCAGGGGACTTTGTTATGCTCGATCTGGGGACTTTGTTATACTGGGCCTGGAGACTTTGTTATACTCGATCAGGGAATATGTTATACTCGATCAGGGGACTTTGTTATACTGGACTAGGGGACTTTGTTAAACTCGATCAGGAGGCTTTGTTATACTCGATGAGGGGGACCTTGTCATACTCGACCAGGGGACTTTGTTATAATCGATCAGGGGACTTTGTTATGCACGATATGGGGACTTTGTTACACTGGGCCAGGGGATTTTTTTGTAATCGATCAGGGGACTTTGTTATACTGGACCAGGGGACTTTTTTATACTCGATCAAGGGACTTTGTTATACTCGATCACTGGACTTTTGTTATACTCGATCAAGGGACTTTGTTATACTCGACCAGAGGCCTTTGTTATACTTCATCAGGGGACTTTGTTATAGTCGGTAAGGGGACTTTGTTATACTCGATAAGGGGAATTTGTTATACTCGATAAGGGGACTTAATGTTTGACTCGAACATGGGACTTTGTTATACTCGATTAGGGGACTTTGTTATATTCGATCAGGGTACTTCGTTATACTCGATAAGGGGCCTTTGTTATACTCGATCAGAGGCCTTTGTTATACTAGATCAGGGGACTTTGTTATACTCGATTAGGGGCCTCTTTTGGACTCGATCAGGAGACTTTGTTATATGCGATGAGGGGACTTTCTTATACTCGAGCAGGGGCTTTGTTATATTCGATTAGGGGACTTTGTTATACTCGATGAGGAGGCTTTGTTATACTTGATCAGGGGACTTTGCTATACTCGACCAGGGGACTTTGTTATACACGATCAGTGGACTTTGTAATACTCGAGCAGGGGACTTTGTTATATTCGATTCGGAGACTTTGTTATACTCGAACCAGGGGACTTTTTTATACGTGACCAATGGACTTTGTTATACTCAATGAGGGGCCTTTGTTATACTCGATCAGGTGACTTTGTTATACACGACCAGGGGACTTTGTTACACGCGATCAGGTGACATTTTATACTCGACCAGAGGACTTTGTTATACTCGATCAGGGGACTTTGTTATACTTAACCAGAGGGCTTTGTTATACTCGATTAGGGGCCTTTGTTATACTTGATGAGGGGGTTTTGTTATACTCGACCAGGGGACTTTGTTATGCTCGATCTGGGTACTTTCCTATATTTGACCAATGGACTTTGCTATACTCGATGAGGGGTCTTTGTTATACTCGATCAGGGGACTTGTTATAGTCGACCAGGGGACGTTGTTATACTCGTCCAGGGGGCTTTGTTATACTCGGATCAGGGGACTTTTTTATTCTCGACCAAGGGACTTTGTTATACTCGGTCTGGGGACTTTGTTACAATCGATCAGTGGACTTTGTTATGCTGGATCTGGGGACTTTGTTATACTAGGCCTGGAGACTTAGTTATACTCGATCAGGGGATATGTTATACTCGATAAGGGGACTTTGTTATACTGGACCAGGGGACTTTGTTATACTCGATCAGGGGACTTTGTTATACTCGATCAGGGTACTTTGTTATACTCGTCTTGGGGGCTTTTTTATTCTCGATCATGGGACTTTGTTATACTCGATCAGGGGATTTTGTCTTACTCGATCAGGGCCCTTTGCTATACTCGACCAGGGGACTTTGTTATAATCGATCAAGCGACTTTGTTATGCTCGATATGGGGACTTTGTTATACTGGGCCAGGGGACTTTTTTGTACTCGATCAGGGACTTTGTTATACTGGACCAGGGGACTTTTTTATACTCGATCAAGGGACTTTGTTATACTCGATCACTGGACTTTTGTTATACTCGATCAGGGGACTTTGTTATCCTCGACCAGAGGCCTTTGTTATACTCGATCAGGGGACTTTGTTATACTCGATAAGGGGACTTTATTATACTTGATAAGGGAATTTGTTATACTCGATAAGGGGACTTAATGTTTGACTCGAACAGGGTACTTTGTTATACTCGACCAGGGGACTTCGTTATACTCGATTAGGCGTCTTTGTTATAATCGATCATGGGACTTTGTTATACTCGATGAGGGGCCTTTGTTATACTCGATCAGAGGCCTTTGTTATACTAGATCAGGGGACTTTTTATATTCGATTAGGGGCCTTGTTTGGAATCGATGAGGGGCCTTTGTAATACTCGATCAGGAGACTTTGTTATACTCGAACGGAGGACTTTCTTATACTCGTGCAGGGGGCTTTGTTATATTCGATCAGGGGACTTTGTTATACTCTATCACGAGGCTTTGTTATACTTGATCACGGGACTTTGCTATAATCGACCAGGGGACTTTGTTATACACGACTAGGGGACTTTG
>NW_024727819.1:0-22111 GCF_018991925.1 Homarus americanus | reverse complement strand
GATACCCGTACGGAGGTCAAAGTGCACACGGAGAATATGAATGAGGAACAAGAGCGTGCAGTTAGGGGTTTAGTAGAGGAGTTTAGTGATATTTCTTAAGGGGAGGGCCCGGCCATACGAAAGGCTATTGGGGTTCAGCATAAGATCCCATTGACAACAGACAGGCCAGTTAGGGTGCCATACCGGAGGATCCCTCCAAACCAGGTACCAGAGGTGAAGCAACACATTTGCCAGCTGCTAGATCGGAGTAATCCAGCATAGTGAGAGTGCGTACTCTGCCGCCATTGTAGTAGTGAGGAAAAAGGACGGGGCGCTAAGGTTGTGCATTGAATATCGTAACTTAAATAAGGTCACGGTACGCGATGCGTTTCCTCTGCCTAGGATAAATGAAACTCTAGAATCTCTGACGGGGGCCCAGTTATTCTCAACTTTTGATTTGGCGGCGGGATATCACCAGATAGAAGTAAAACCCTCAGACCCTCCAAAGACTGCCTTCAGCACAAGCTTCGGACTCTTTGAGTACAGGCGACTGCCTATGGTATTGTTAAATAATCCGGGAACCTTTCAGAGATACATGGAGCGGATTTTATGGGATAAGATTTTGTCCTCGTTGCCTGTATACCATGATGATGTGATGGTGTTTTCAAGTACAATAGATCAGCATATAGTGAGATTGAGGGAATTGTTTTGCAGGATGAGGGAGAATAACTTAAGATTTAAATCTAAAAAGTGTGAAATAATGGCTTCCAAAGTAAGTTATTTAGGATATCAGGTGTCAGCTGAAGGCATCAGAGCTGATCCTGAGAAAATTAGGGTAGTAAGAGATTGGCCAGTCCCTCAGATGGTGAAAGATGTGCGGTGTTTTATAGGGTTCACATCATTTTATAGGAAATTTGTTAAGGGGTTTGCCCAAATAGCTGCTCCACTGCATGCGTTGATGCAATGGGAAATCTAAGGATCGGGTAGTTAGTGAGTGGGGAGAGGAACAGCAGCAGACTTTTGAGAAATTGAAAGACAGGGTGACGCAGACACCGGTGTTGGCTTGCCCAGATTTCACTCAAGAGTTTATATCATAGACAGATGCAAGTTTTAGTGGCTAGGTGCAGTGCTGTCCCAGCGGAAGGACGGCAGGTTGCATCCGGTGTGCTATGCAAGTCGGGGCCTGAGGAAATCAGAACGTAACATGAACAACTATAGTTCTCGTAAGTTAGAGATGTTAACACTCAAGTGGGCCGTAGTAGATAAATTCAGGGATTATTCGGCGGGAAAACATTTCTTGGTCTATACAGATAACAACCCACTCAGTCACCGAGAGAAGGCGAAGCTAGGTGCCGTGGAAAGTAGGTGGAATGCGGATCTTGAGCAGTTCAACTTTACTATAGAGTACAAGCCGGGGAAAAACAACATTGTGGCGGATACTCTATCTAGAATCCCGAAGGAACAGGAGGAAGATAGCGAAGAAGAGTATACAGTTATGCAAGTAGTAGAGGAGAATGAGGCAGGAAGGAAGGAGCTGTGGACGATGGATGGAATGCGTAAGGAGCAAGAAGGCATGAACTATGTTACAAAAATGCGAAGATGGTTGGCGGGAGAGCTGCCGGAGGACGAGGTACAGGTAGAGCTCCAAAATGATGACTTCCACAAAATGTACTGAACGAGGAAATCCCTGATCGTAAGAGAAGAGATTGTCTGGCATGGAAGACCCGAAGGAAAGAATTTATGGAGGGAGCTGCCAGTGTTACTTCGAAACTTCCAGGAGGCTTTGATTAGAGCCTGCCACGACGAGTTTGGGCATCAGGGGCGAGATCGCACTCTGTCGCTGGTGCAGGAGCGAGCTTTCTGGCCAGGCATGGGAGAAACAGTGCGAGACTACATAGCCAGTTGCGAAAGGTGTCGAGTGGCAAAAGATGAAGTGCCAAAACCCCAGCTGCATTTAGGGACGATTGAAGCTGCCAAACCATTAGAGACACTGGCTGCAGATTTCACCTTGCTGGACAAGCGGCAAGGATTTGAGAATGTCATGATAATGGTTGACATATACAGTCGTTACACTTGGGCCTTTCCCACCAAAGACCAGAAAGCCTCGACGATCGCAAAGATCCTGGTGAATCGGATCTTCCTTGCAGTGGGTTCCTCTGAGCGATTGTTGACCGATCAGGGAAGAAATTTTGGCAGTGCATTGGTCCGACAAACTTGTGCCACCTTTGGGGTGAAGAAAATAAGGACGTCAGCCTATCACCCACAGGGAAATGGTATGGTGGAGCCGTTTGCTCGATCCCTGCACGGTCTGCTGGCCACCCTAGAGGAAGAGGAAAAGAATAAGTGGCCCGAGCATCTGCAAGCAGTGGTGTCACAATACAACGCGACTCGACACGCCACGACGGCGTTTTCCCCATTCCTGTTGTTTACGGGAGAGGACCAAACCTGCCGTTTGACCTTAGGCCGAGGTAGACCCAGAGCCGATAGATGAGTGGGTGATGGTGATTAGAGACCGGCAACGAAGATTGCAGGAAGCAGTGGAGATCAATGTGCGGAGACGCAAGGAAATAAACAGAAGAAAAAGAGAAGAGAAAGCCCATGAGATTAACTGTGAAGTGGGCCAGGAGGTTTTGTTAAGGAACATAGTAAAAATAGGCCGTTGTAAGCTCCAAAACCATTGGTTTGACACGATATGGCACATTGTTGAGGTCCTAAATCCAAGGCCGGGTTTATACCGCATTGAGCCCAGTGGGGAAGAAGACCTGGAAGCGAGGGTGGAAACCGGAGCAACTTGAAGGCTGCTCCATCCCGAAGGCATCCGGGAGACCCAGCGATGGATGAATCTGAAGATGAAGACGAGGAGCCCCCACCCCAGTTGAGCAAGATGAAGAGAACTAGTTCAGAGAGGTCGATCGAACCTCCAGCTGAAAGACGAAGACGAAGCCGACAAATTACAGTTTAGGTGTGCATGTTAATGAGAAAACGCAGGTTGTCGAGGGTGAGTTGGAGGAGTCGTGAGTAGGGCAGAGGGGTTTGGAGAGATGGCTAGGTCGGAGATGTGCGTTGAGTAGTGGGTGTTGTCAGGAGTTGGATTGAGTTGCTGTCATGAGCGGGATTGAGTTGCGGTCATGAACGGGATTGAGTGTACGGTTGTAATAGCCAGGGCCTCACTAATGTGAACTGTTACATTGTCAGAGGGTTGGTCTGTCGGCATGAGGTTCGGAGAAGTGGATTAAATCGATCGTTGAAGATGTGAAAGCGTTCGTTTGGACTGAGTATTGTTTTGACACTGGTTCCTCTTAGTTCAAGGGTCAGGCCAAAGGAGAGCATGTTTGTTTTGGACTGTGTATTGTTTTGACATTGGTGCTCTAGTTTAAGGACCAGGCGAAAGGACAGCGTGTTGTTTTGACATTGCTTCCTCTTAGTTCAAGGGCCAGGCCAAAGGAGAGTATGCAGGATTTGGATTTGGTATTATTTTTGACATTGGTTCTCTAGCTTAAGGGCCAGGCAAAAGGGGAGAGTGTTTGTTCTGGATGGTATTAATTTGGATTAGGCATGAAATGGAGTTGCTGGCTGCGAGTTGGAATAATGCAGATTTGAAGGTGGTTTCTAAGTTGTTCTCTCAGCACATGAGGACAGTACTGTTTTCTTTTAGGGAGGTCGAGAGTTAGCGGGAGAGAAATGGAGAGAAGAGAAGACGGAAATGCTGCGTTTAGCATGTTGCAGGTGTGAGGTGCAGTATTTAGAACAAGTCTTTTAGGGGGGTCGTGTGCTGTTTTCTTTTAGGGGGGTCGAGTGTTAGCGGGAAAGAGAAGGAAAGAGAAGACAGAAATGCTGGTTTGGCATGTTGCAGGTGTGAGATGCAGTTATTTAGAACAAGTCTTTTCTGGGGGGGGGGGGTCGTTGCATACTTTTTCTCAGCACATGAGGACAGTGCTGTCTTTTTTAGGGGGGTCGATTGTAATATTCAGAAATTTCAGTGTGATTAAGATACGCTCGCCATATTGGCGAAACTGAGTTTTCAAGGTCGACTGAAGGAGGAGTGCTCCCTCACGTAGTGAGAGCTTCTGGAACTAGGCCTATACGATATTAAATGTTATTTACCGAATTAATATGGACGCGAATCATGAAATTAAATGACATTATTAAATTTGAAATTTTCATAGATCGTTTCTCAGTCTAAATATGTTACGGGTTTCCCAAGAAAGTTATTAGTTAGGCGGAAAATATATCACGTAGGCCTAGGCTACCGCCTTGGGTAAGCACGAGCTTGGGTGTTTCTCAGTCAGACGACAGCGTTCGAACAGAGAGGACGGTCCGGGCGTCTGACAGGACAAAACGGTCACGTGGTCTAGTCACCTGTGTTGCGACATTGCAGTATAACAAGTAAGTCTCATTCGATCTCAGACAGGGTTTAGATAGGGCAGTGATAAAATAAGCAATAGCTAACAATGAGTTCATTGCAGGGTTTTCGTCAGAACCCACTTGACTGCGAGTGACGACCGCGAGTGATGACTGCGAGTGATGACTGCTGTTTGAGACTGCCGATGATGATTGATGATTAGCGATTGTCGCAGTTGGAATGCTCAGTGCAGGCTTGTCACTGGTTAGCTGGGTTAGCAAGGATCTCTGAAGTGAAACCAGCTGTCTGGGTGCACAACTGACGATCGTCTGGGGTCGCCAGATCTCTTCTACCTTGGCTCACAATATCACATATCTTCAAGCAGTTAGTGAAAATCTTTTACTACGAGAAGCTAAAGCTTCTCTCAACTGAACAAGGTCTGATTGGCTCACTCCCTTCCGTTTCATGGATGTACTGAGTGTAAAATGAGGCCAGCTGAATGAATGGATAGTCACATACTGAGACCAGGAGTCTAGTGGAACTTAGAGGTACATTTTCCAAGGTTGAGAAAGGCTGGTTTGGGCCTTAAACTACTGGTGCCTGTTGGTTGTGCCTTAAAAAACTACGGGTGCATGTGGAATCTATATGTTAGGTTAAGAAGCATGGTTTACGGGTATTGGTGGAATCGGTAACTTCTTAAAATAGTGATAATATTTTATGAGTGACTGATATTGTCTTACTGTGTGTAGTTAATGCTATTTTTTCAGTTACTGATATTGTCTTGCTGTGTGAAGTTAATAGTTCTTAAATAATTTTGATAGTATTGTTTTTTAATGTTTGTGTCACTAATTGATGCCAGAGAATGAGGGAACTGTTTTTCAGATGAGGTTCCTCCTTTCTGTTGTAAGTGATACTGTGATTTAGTTCCTTTAATGCAGTTAATATTTCTTTATAATTTCTTATTTTTACACCATTTTTCTCAGTGATTGATATCATTTTGTTGAAAACCCCTAAGGCTTGCATCTGGTGGTGCAACATAATTTAATTGAGTGCCCTTAAGGCCTATTCATGGCAGAGTTAATAATTTCTTATTTATACCATTTTCTCAGTGATTGATATTATTTTGCTGAAAGCTCTTAAGGCCTGTTTCATGTGCGCAAGCAACATTTCTTCATTCTTTAAATTTATTGTAGTCTAATGAGGCATTTTCTGAGTTTCTAATAATTTCAATATCATGTATAACTTTTATTACCCAGAGTAGTGTTTTAAGTTCAAGTTAAGAGGTGCGCATATGTTGGTGTACCATTATTTGATTGTGTCTGTAGTGTTGGAGGGAATATAAGTATCTAAATTTTACAGTGCGTCTCATTTACCCCAATCACAGATTCTATCCTTCCACGGGTCACTGAGAATTCATTTTGTTAGTAAATTAAAGTGTTCTTGCGCTGCTTCCGGTTATTTTCCAAGGGGCGCTTCCACTGCAATTTCCATCTAATAATATTTAATAAACCCCTAGTCAAGCGAGAATTAAAGTCCATCAATTCCGACCGGTTACACACACACACACACACACACATATATATATATATATATATATATATATATATATATATATATATATATATATATATATATATATATATATATATATATATATATATATATATATATATATGCCTTTACTAGTTTCTCAAGTGGATATTCTTGGCGTATTAGCAAATTTACCCGAACCGCAGATGTATAAGCCTTTGCGAGACAGCAGTGTAAATTTAGTTTTTGAATTTTAAGGTCCGTCCTAACTCTGAAGATCTTTACTCTACTTCATGTCCGATTGACTCAACATCAACAACAGAATAACCTCGATTAGTTGCCTTTTAACTTAAGAGCCACAAGTAATACGCAGTTAGCTTCTGAACATTTAAGGGTGCGCGAAAAGGCAAAAATATATTATTGCCGGTGTAGCAGTTAAAAGTGAAGTCAAGGTAAAATGAAGTGTTTGCCCAACATATCGTACGGCACTCCCGGCAGAATGCTCTCAGATTCCGTGGTAAGCAGAGCTGGTGAGTGGCGACTGATAGTAGCATTATGTTGTATTCGACTTCCATGAGTTTGGATGTACAATAATTCAATTAATTAATTGAGTTGTTGGAAGTGCAAATGCAGTGAAGCCAGAAATATTATAAAATATAGATAATAAAGGGAAATAAATAAATACCAGTCCAGTGCATAAGTGGTATAATAGGCTAGTAAACTCTGATAATACTGTACAATTAATTAATGTAGTTTTTAAAATTTAATTTACTGGTAAACATAAAAGTCCACCAGTATTTTAGTGAAAGTTAAATAGTAAATTCGATGGTGTGCAGAATAAACCTGGTAGAGGTGTGGTTATATTAGTGAGGAATGCTCTTATTTCTCTTGTAGACAATGTAAATTTCTTGAATAGTCATTTGTATGATAAGCTGTATTGTGCGAGATCATTATGAAAATGAAAAATATACTAATTGGTGCTGTGTATAGGGCTTCTATTTTAGCGTAGTTGTCTAATTTCTCTTCTTGTTTGTCTATTTTCTCTTTGTTAGGCTCACATACATACGTACATATAGGAGATCTCGCACTAAGGATGGAGGTGAGAAAGGAAACTCAGATTAGCTAAACTCTACATGTATTGTATGTACAATGCAGTGCTAGGGAGTTGCTGTGAGGTGAGGAGGTTTAGTTGCTTGCGTGAAGGGCATGTGACTGGGTACAGTCTTACGACCTTCGCCTGGTCACAGGTCACCATCGTCAGGTTCACGTAGTACCTCGGGAGCAGAGAAGATCTTGCCTCGCCGAGGTGCAGTTCTTGGTTTGAATCTTGTTGTTGTTGTTGAGATTGTCGGACCGTAGTCCGACACGGGCCTTTGCCTGTAGGCGGCCCGTTTGGTGGTTCCGGCTGGAACTCTTGGAGCAGCCAAACCGGATTTGGGATTGAGGATGGAGGTTGTCCTACCTGCAGATGTGAAAGGATACTGTAGGTTTGCAAGTGTGAGCGGACTCTCGGTCAGTGAACGCTTACCACCAACCTCCACTCTTGGACGTGGTCAGTTTCGGAGAGGTGCGCCCCCCGAACTGGGGTTCTCACTTGCTGGGAAAAGATACTTCCTAAGCTATTTGGGTGGTGGGCATTGTGTGATGACCCGGAGAAGGTGGTGAATGTGGTTTGTTTGGGCCTTTCGGGTTAGAGTGGCCGCTGGTGTTTAGTGTTCTTCTTGGAAGTTTCGAATTCTGTTTCGGAGACTTTGTGTGACTTCGCAGTCAAGGAGATAGTGTTCCAGTGGGTTGGCCGCTGGCTCCTGACAGTAGGCGCATTCTTTAATGACATTTCCGATCGTCTGCCAGGTGCACTTGTACCCTAGTCGTAGTCGATGAAGGCTAACTTGGGTTTGTCTTGGTGTTTCTTGTCCGCGAATGGTGGTTCCCCTTTTGTAGCCACCAGGTACCATTTGGCTGATTGGGAACCAGCGTTGAATGCGTGAAGGAAGCCCTTTTGGATGTGGAGCTTGGTAGTCTTTCTGAGATGGTTCTTGATCTGTTGCACGCTTGCTGGAACTTGAATGTGTACGCTTCTAGAACGTGTGGCTGCCTTGGTTGCTTCGTCTGCCATGTCATTTCCCCCGATCCCTACATGACTGGGAATCCAGTGAAAGACGACTGGCGATTTTGTCTTTGGAAGTCCTGTAGCTGTGCGAGCATAGAGGTTATGATGTGGACGCTGTCTCTTGGTTGACTGTGTTGCAGCGCCTGCATGGCTGTTTTCGAGTCCGTGTGAATTATGATGGACTTGTTGTGTTGTGTTGCAGCGTGTTGTAGGGCCTTTGAGATTGCTACCAACTCTGTTTGTAGGGTGGAGCAGTTCTTGAAAAGTCTCCATAGGAGGGTCTGATCTTGGGTGTAGAAGGCCGCTCCGGATCTTTAATGTTTTGGGTCCACCGAGCCGTCTGTGAAGTATGATGCTGTATCAGCCGGTGTCTCGGTGGCTATGGCTTCCTGAGTTATTCTTTTGAGGTCCTCCTTCTGGAGGTTGGCTTTGCTATCACCTAGTTCGGTGATTTTGAATGTGGCTGGTGGAGGAACTACATAATCACTGTCTCGTATGTCTTGGTTGTTCTTGACGAGTGTTTCTGCTTGCAGGTGCCCGAGGTCATTGCTTGCCTCGTACGACCAGGTGGGCCCTCGCACTCTGTGGTCGAGGTGGAGGGAGGCACTGATTCGCGTTTTGGCAGCTGTGGGCTTATCTTATCTACAGATTTTGGCGAGGAGATCAGCTGTAACCTGCTTGACTCGTACTGCCAGGGGTGGTAGTTCAGTTTCCATTTGCAAATTGCAAATTCTGGTCCACATAGGTGCTCCGAGCATGGTCCTGAGAGCATTATTTTGGATAACTTCTAGCTTAGCTATATGGCCTTCTCTCAGTCCAATAAGCGCTGGAGCATTGTAATCTACCGGCGATCTGATGGCGGCCTTGTAGTAGGCTTTGAGCACGTGTACGCTCCTGCGGCTGTGCTGGTGAGCGACCTCATTATGTTGTGTCTGCTCTTCGTCCTGTGCCTGAGATACTCAAGTTGCGGCTTGAAAGTGAGTTTCTGGTCGAACCAAATTCCAAGACACTGGTGGATGTTGGTCCAGACTACCGGCGTGTTTTGTATGGAGAGTATCATGTCTGTTTTGTCTGTGCAGATGGCCATCGCTTTCGACTTGACTGGATTTATCTTGAGTCCAAGTCTGTTGCACTACTCTTCTATAAGTTGGAGTGCGTGTTGGCTAGTCTATTTGCTCCTCTTACTATGAGCTGTAAGTTATCTGCATAGCAGAGGAGCTTGGCTTTTTGTCTGAAAGGAAGTTTGTCTAGATTTTCCATCAGGATATTGTACAGCGTTGGACTGAGGATGCCTCCTTGTGGGGTTCTGTTTTCATGGACCCTGTAGCTTGACGTTGCCCCCTGAAAGCGTACTCTTGCTTCTCTCTGTGTGAGGCAGTATTGGACCCACCCCAGCAATCTTCCTTTTACGCCTTTTTCGGTGAACGTCGTTATAATGGCCAGTGGATTTGCTAGTTCGAAGGCCTTCTCCAGGTCGAGGAAGACCACCAAAGCTGGTTTATTGTCCACTGTGCTGAGTATCTCGGCGATGTTGTTGCCTGTGCCGGTGTTCTCGGTGTAAGCAAAAATGTGAGGGTGTGGCCTGCCTACTTTCCACTTGAGTCTGTTGAGAGCCATTCTTTCTCCTTTCTTCGCTATGTAGCTGAGGATGGAGATGGGTCTTGGTTTGTCTGGTTGTCTGGGCTTCGGAATGGGCTGTATATCTGCCTTCTTCCATTCCGGTGGAAGTCTCTGTGCTGTCCACGAAGCATTGATGACTTATAGCAAGGCCTCGTACCTGGCTTCTCCGGCATGGGAAAGCATGGAGTAGGTTATCCTGTCGGCCCTTGAAGTGCCGGATTAACCATGAGGCACTTGAGGCACTGGCGTCAGGCCCCCCGACTCTAAGTGGGCCCCAAATCCAAACATTCTCGAAGTTGAAGCATATAAAACATAAACTTCGTTCAACGATGTCCTAGCAACGTTTCAATTTTCTTTCTCTAGTCAACATTAAATGTGTTATTTTGCAGAAGCTTAATATTAGGGTGTGTCATACGGAGGCGAATTTTTTTTTTTTGAGTTTGAAAAATCGGCCCATGGTATTAATGATGTAGTTCTATGTGCAGAATCATGTGATATCTTCAGATTTGAAAAGTTTTCATTTTTCGCTAGGTAAATTTTAACGTGAAATCTGATGAAAATTCAGTATTCCCACCCTTTTACCAACACCACTAAATAGCTTATTTAAAGTAAAGTAAATGTATCAGGTTAATTTATTGGGATGAAAATGATCCAGAATAGAGAAACGAATGATCTTGACACATTTATTAAATTTAATATTCCTTTAGAAAACAAAATCATCAAATACAAAAACCGGTTATACTACTACGACCCGGTGTTGCTGCACACCATAGAGAACATGTCTTTCTTGCTTCTGTTTCTACTCATCACCTCCCTGCTGACCACCTGAGCTCTGATGTAGCCTTCCCTCCTTTCCTGGCTGTACACGTGACTGCTGGCCTCGCTCACTTGCTGTACACAACGCTCTATACTCTGGGTGTGCGAGGGCCAGGCAGGGACATGCATGGGGTTGTCCAGGAAAGCTCTGACTTGAACATTGGTGAGGCTGCAGGTAAGAGGGGGCTCACTGCCAGCCTGGATGTTATCCAGATCTATGAGATCAGTGAGGGTCTTGGCACCTAGATTGACTTCAGGAGTTTTCCTGACCCTGAAGGAATAATCACCAACTGATTCGTCATGCCAAGATCCTCTCATAAGTCTCATATCCAAGATCTTTTTGACTGCCACTCCTCTCTCCTCCTCATCCTTACTGCAGAGCATTGTCTGCAGAACTGCCTCGGGATGAGCATACCAGGAAGATCTCCTCACAGTCTGCTCCACAATCTGAACAACCTTCCTTGGCTGACTCCTCAGGAGCTCAAGCTGGAAGAGAACATGCCTCGGACCTTCGGAGAACGATGACTTGACCTTGGTGTTGAACCAATTTGGCAAGTAGACATTCACGATGAATTGGACAATAAGTCTCAGGTTGTGAAGCTGGTTCCCTTTCAGTTTATGATGAGCGACCCAAATTCTGCAGAACCTGAGAGCCGTTGTGAGCCACCTAGAATGTGAGACTGGACCTATCTGCAGGTAAGCAAGTCTATCAGGCATGACCCCAGTTTTGATGGCACTGCAAATCATGTAACCATAGTACTGGTCAGTACTCAGGTCGTCAATGACAGTATGTGCAAGCTCAACGAGTGGAGGGCCAACTGTGATTTTTTCAAAGCTCGGATTTATTTCTAACTCAGTGGCAGAGTCCAGCATCTTGCCAAGAGGACCAGACCATCTGTTGTTTGAAAGAGTCTTGCCATCCAGCTCCTGGATCAGATGTCTGAGTGGCAACTCGTTGGTGTGGAGGTCACAAACAATCCAGACCAGCTTCCTCCCAATCTTCCGCTCTATCCACTGTATGACCCCCCTTGCCACCCTGTGTTCGTGTTGGTGCTGTCCCCTCCAATGGCCTGCAGGGTCTGGTCTACGTTCCTCTCTCTGAGCCAGTTCACAATGTTATCTGCCACTATCTCAGCTGGTTTCCTGATGTCATCTTTCTCTGGAGTGAAATGCCACAAATACTTCCCTCCTGTTTCACTGCAGCAGGAGTAGTGTTCCTCCTTCACCATGGCAGGGAACAACTTGTCAGAATCTCCAACTTTCATGAACACTTTAGTGTCATCCCTTCTCCCATCAAAGAACAAACAATTGATTCCATTTTCTTTTATCCCCTTATCAAACTCCTCTTCTAGGTTACTGACAAGTTTCTCCTGAGCTCTTCTTACTTTGTTATGATCTATCACCAGGTGAACATCATCAGGTGTTATCAAACCACCGTCAACCCAGGCAGCTGTTGCTATCTCTGCAGTTTCTCTGAGACCAGTGTGGTGTCGCATGCTGGCCAGAGCTATGCTCGGGATATCTTTCCTATTTCGAATTTATGCCTGGAAGGTTTGGGATCATTATTTTCTGGGTTAGGGACAAAGTCACCATTCTCCTGGTCAGCACTCGGATCAGCCATGGGGAAGTCATTAAACTCTGAATCAGCTTGACTCCAATCATCGGCCTTTTTTACATCACCCTGGGCCTTCTCAAGTCTCTTTTCCTCGGCAACTCTTCTCCTCTTCTGTCTCTCTGTGGCAGCCTCCTGTCTCTTGGACTCCGGAATATCTTGGCTAGAAATCATGAGAGCCCCTATTCTGCCAGTCTTCTCTCTCTGTGCTTTGACAAATGCCAGTTCGATCACAGGAATCTTCAGTTCACGCTTGCAAATACAGGAGATGTGTGCCTCGGATTTACAGTCACGATCGCATCCAAACTCAGGACAGAGAACAATTGGGCACTTGCAAGTAATTATGTCAAATAACTGGTCCAGTTGCTTGGCAAAGCTGTCCTTAACTGCAAGTTTTCCTCTCCCAAGAGAGATATCTCTTGCCTTTTCCCAACTGGCTAGCAGTCTCTCACTAATCTTCTTCTGACTTGTTATGACTGGAGGCTTGAACTGAGCGTTAGCCAGAGTGTACTGTGCCAAGACAGCTTTGGTCATATCACTGGCAATGTCTTTGTTTGTGTAAGTTCTTTGGTTCTTTTCACTGATTTGCCTGATTAAAACACCGTATCTCAAAGCATCTCTCAATGTAGGCAACTCCGACTTCAGGAGCTCTCTCCCAGACCCAAGATAGTGACTGAGATGGCTGGATTTTTGGTTCCTCGTCCTGACACAAGCAGCCATCGCAAATATTATCAACTTATAAATGCATCAGAATCTGAAACAGAAAAAAATATTGTTAGTTGGGTTGTTAAAGAATGAAGTCAGAAAGCAATGTTCACTATTTAATTGTAATGCACTAATGCAGCTGTACGTTAGATTTTCGATAAATTTCACGCTAAAATTTACCTAGCAAAAGGTTGCAAAATATTGAAACTGAAATTATTTTCTGTTTATATACACTAAAATCTACCAAAAAAGTGATGGGCCATTAGTTTTAGCTGATGTTCCCTCCTATGACACACCCTATATATATATATATATATATATATATATATATATATATATATATATATATATATATATATATATATATATATATATATATATATATATATATATATATATATATATATATACCTTGAGGGTAGGGGGCCCTAAGTTGATCTGTGCCTCAGGCCCCTATTAAGCTTAATCTTGCCCTGGGCCCCTGGTGCTGTGTCCTTGCTTCGTTTTATCGACTTCTGGAGTTCTTGCTGGTTGAATGGTCTGTCGGTGTCATCTTCACTATTGCAGGCCTCTTCGATCATCTGGAGTCTGGCCTGTCGCAGACGCCGTTGTGTTTCCTCGGCATGTCTCGGGAGGTTTTTCGTTGCTGCTCGGTCAGAAAACAGTTTTGCAAGTCTCTCGGCTTCCTTTTCTGGGTTGGGATGGGTTGGTGGTGGTGGTGTTACCTTCCCAGATGCCCTTCGGATCAGGGCCCACATTTTGCCGAGGGAGGTGTGCTCGTTCAGTTCGGAGCACCACTTGATCCAGCTTACGCTTTTGATTTCTTCCTTCTCTTCCCTGGTATCCTTGGCTATGACTTGCAGGAGATGTCTGTTTGTTTCCGTGGGATGTCTTCTGTAGTTTCTTCGGGCCATGTTCACTCTGTGGTTGAGTTTTTTCACCCCGGCTGAGGAAGTTGGCTATGTTGTTTTTGCCTTTGGGATCCCCACACGAAGGTACTTGGTGGGGCTGGTGTGCAAGCGGTGGGGGCTGGTCTTGCTGCTGGTCGGTTTGCCTGGACCCTCTTTGTCCTCTCGGAGCATCCAGGGTTCCAGGCGTGGTGTTTGTAACCTCAGTTGGCAGACTTGGGGGCAATTTTTTCCCCATTCTTCAACTTGGTGAGGCAGGAGTGTGTGCCGTGCTTCTGCGCGCAGACGGCGCAGATTTCCTTGTACGTGCACATCGTCTGATGGTGCCCGTATTTCTGGCATCTGAAGCACCGCCGGGGTCTCCGGGACGAAGGGCCTCACTTCGTAGATCCCCCAGGTTTTGAGGTCTATGGTGCTGAGGGGTGGACCGTAGTGTATTATGAGCACTTGTTTTGTGGTGGCCGTCTTGTCGGTCGGGGGAGAGCATCTCTCGGCTTTTAGGATCTTCGTGTGGTTCTCCAGGGGTTCGAGGGTACCGGAGGACTACCGACTTCATCAGTTTCTGGGTGGGGTTCAGCTTGGTTGATGCAACAGTGGTGGTGTTTTTCAGGTAAGTGTCGAGAGTGGTGGCGGAGTCCTTGTCTTTTGGGTGAATAATCATCTCCCCCTTTAGGTTGGGCTGCACTGAGAACTTGGCCAGTGGATTTAGCTTCTCCATCTCTGTGATGGCGGCATATGTCATTTTCGTTGGGGGTGAGCTGGTGGTAGTGATGGGTGCCTTTTGGGCTGGTTGACGGAATTCGTTTCCCGAAAAAGCACGTCGGCGTTTTTTGTTTTCAACCTTCGTCCAGTTGTCGTTCCCAGTGGCGGTAACAGTGGTGGTGGAGTTGTTGGGGGCGATGGCAGTGGTGTGGATGACGTTGTTCTTGCTTTTAAGGGTTTCGTGGAAGGCCCGCAGCTGGTCCGCTTTCTCTGTGCGGAGCCTGTCGTGGTTCGGGTCGTCGGGTTGGCGGTTCAGGCGAGGGTCGCTGTTAGGAGGGTGTACGCACTCCATAACCGGTGGTTAAGTGGTGTTTTCTTCTTCTTGGAGATTTTTATTGTTGTTCAGAGCATACCTATTCCGGTTGAGTAAGTATCCGAGGAATTTCAACACTCCCCACAGGCACTTGATGGCCGGGTGGTCGTAGAGTGGTTCCTGAGCTTCTCTCCTGGAGCCCCGTTTGGGAACCTATTTCCTACTGTATGTGACTGCTCACTTATAGACGTGAGCTAAGTGTGCCTATTGGATAAGGATGAGGATAGCTACCCTCTTTCTAGGAAGACCCGCACGATCACGGTTTTCCTGGAAAGACTTGGCTAGGATGGGTTCTTGCTCCAACCCCCTTTCGTGTTCACAATCTCCTGGGAGGGAGGTAAACAGTTACAGAAGGGAACCGCAGGACGAGTACACTTTTGAGCGTGCAGGTCCCTAGGCCAGAGCGAAAAAAGGAAAAATAGTAGTAGAAGGAAAAGAGCTCAAACCACGTCGGGAATATCGTGCTATAGCTGCTCTCCAGCTGGAGTGTTGGTCACTCACACCACCAGTGGGGAGGGCAAACTAATGCTCGATAAACCGAAAACGCTCGTGAGATGTTGTCGACGATGTCAGTGGTGGATGGTCCGGTCAGGAAATTTGGCAAACAATGGCAGCAGAGAGAGGGCGGTCTTCACAGCTCCGGGTCCAGCAGTAGAGCTTGTTGAGAGGTCTTGTTGGTTCGGGAGCGTGGAATGGAGTGTGAACAGTGGAAAGAAGGCTGGCTGCTTGGCGGTGAGGGGTCTGAAGAGAGGTCCATTCACTGCGAAGGCTGGCTAGCGAATGTGGCATGATGTTGTTGTTGTTGTTGTTGAGATTGTCGGACCGTAGTCCGACACGGGCCATTGCCTGTAGGCGGTCCATTTGGTGGTTCCGGCTGGAGTTCTTGTAGCAGCCAGACCGGATTTGGGATTGGAGGTTGTCCTACCTGCAGATTTTAAGGATACTGCAGGTTGCAAGTGTGAGCGGACCCTCGGTCAGTGAACGCTTACCACCAACCCCCACTCTTGGACGTGGTCAGTTTCGGAGTGGCGCGCCCCCTGAACTGGGGTCCGCACTTGCTGGGGGAGGCTACTTCCTGAACTATCTGGGTGGTGGGTATCGTGTGATGACCCATAGAAGGTGGTGAATGTGGTTTGTTTGGAATGATGAACATGAACATGAAATGCTAGTGACAGGGGGGAAGGAGGTTCATGGGAAGAATAAAGGGAGGATTGAAGTGAATTTTAGGAGGAGAGAATAGGTTAGGTTAGGTTAGGTTGAATGATGTTGTTGTTGTTGTTGTTGAGATTGTCGGACCGTAGTCCGACACGGGCCTTTGCCTATAGGCGGCCCGTTTGGTGGTTCCGGCTGGAGCTCCTGGAGCAGCCAGACCGGATTGGGATTGGAGGTGGTCCTACCTACAGATTTGGAAGGATACTACTGGTTGCAAGTGTGAGCGGACCCCCGATCAGTGGACGCTTACCACCAACCCCCACTCTTGGACGTGGTCAGTTTCGGAGTGGCGCGCCCCCCGAACTGGGGTCCGCACTTGCTAGGAGAGGATACTTTCTAAGCTATCTGGTTGAATTGACTTGACTTGACGTCTGTAGATAAAGTAGAAGGCTATTGCTTGTAGTGCTGGGTGGGAGGGCCGGGATTAGGATTGGAAGTACTTTGGTGGCGATTTGGGGGAGAAGGGTTTGGTTTAGGATCAAGGAAAAGAGGGAGGAAATTTGAAGGAAAGTAAGAGATTGACAGTATCCGGGCTCAACCAGATATGCTGAGGTTATAATAATTATATTTGAACTTACATATTGCGTGATTAGGTTCTAGCTCTCAAGCCTTTGTCATTTAGTTAAAAGCATGTTTATTTTGAGGTAGCCATTGTTTCAAGGAAGGGGTGATGACCTCTAGCCAGGTTCTTGTGGAGCTGGCTGAGCAATGTATCTTTTGTTTTAATAAGAGTGGAAGGAAGGGGCAAGAAAACAAGGGTTGGAGAGGCCAAGGATAGTGTCCTTTGATCACTCTCATCTTTTAATGAAGCGTTTTGTTTATATAGTAGGGAAGTTTAATTTTTAGGAATAGTTGTAGGATCCAACTTACTACTTTGTTCACAAGAAGGTGGTCCTATCTTTTGGTTTAATTGAAAGATTGAAGCTTGACTTGAAGGTACAGTATTTAATGGGTATACAGTTCTTTGTTTTTGTATTGAATTTGATAATTTTTAGATGTATTTTGGTACTGGTGGTGGGTTGTCGACTTTTATTCTGCTTAATCTGAACCAAGCGTGTTCTTCTCTTGCTATTCTTACTGGTTCGTTGTCGAGCCAGTTTGCTACAGTTTCTGAGTCTAAATCTCGTACTTTTTCCCATGTTCTTTTGGCTTGGATGTAGATGTCTACGTTTACTGCGTTGATGTTGGCTCTTCTATGGAGTTCTTCGTTTGTTGCTCTTTCTTCGTAGCTGGTGTTATATTTTGTACCGTTTGAAGTTTCTTGATTCTCGTTGCGCTAAATGAGTTGGTTGGTACAGGCTGGTAGCACATTACTGTTTTTATTAGTGCCGTGTATAATTTCCTTTTGTTTGGTATGTTCAGTTTTTTAAATCTTCTTATTTCTGAGAGTTTGCTACGTAGTTTGTGGACTTTTTCGTTGATGAAACTCTGGTAACCATTTGTTGAGAGTTTCAGTCCTAGGATGCTGCCTTCGTTGGTGTATGGGTAAATTTCTCCATCTACTATTACTGGTTCGACCTTTTTCTTGGCAATTGGTATGATTTTAAATTTGTTGATGTTTGTCCGTATTTTCCATTTCTTTTCGAAGTCATTTATGTTTTTTATTGCTAAGGCCGTATGGCGTGCCATCATTGCTTCTGATTTTCTGGGATATGATATGATTTGTGTGATGTCATCGGCAAAGATAATGTGTTCGCTATGTTGTGTTGGTTCAGGTAAGTTGCTCGTATATATGGAGAATAGTGTTGGGGATAGGACACCTCCTTGAGGCACTTCGCTTTCTAGGTCGAAGGGTGGACCTAAATGGTTGCCAATTTGTAGCTGTGCTGTCCTGTTTTGAAGGTAGTCACATAGGATTCTTTCTATTTCTGCAGTAGGTCTAGTTTTATTATTATATATGCTAGTCCGTTGTGCCACACTTTATCAAATGCCTTTGCCACATCTCTTAAGACTATGTTTACTTGGTTTCCTTGCTGTTTTTCTTTGGCTATGATTTCTGTTATTATTGCTATTGCCGTTTGGGTTCCTCTACCTCTTCTAAAGCCGTGTTGTGTTGTCTTGGGTTGAGTTTGTTGTGGTTAACCAGGAACTTATCCAGTCTGTTATTTAGTATGCGTTCCAAGAGTTTCCCGGTTATTTCCAGGAAGGATATAGGTCCGTAGTTTATTATCTGTTTTTGATCCTTGCCTTCCTTGGGAATGAAGATCATTTTTGCCCGCTTGAGGGCATCGGGAAAGTAACCAGCGGATAAGGTTGAGTTGTAAATATTTAGGAGAGCTTCCATTGGTCTTCTGGGCAGGTTAAATAACATGTTTCGGGTTACGCCGCTCATTCCAGGGGATTTTTCTTTAAATTTGCGTAGGCAGTGTAATAGTTCGTCGTGATTTATGAATTTATTGGGTCTTAGTTTTTCTGGGTTTCCTGTGTGGTAGGGAGTCAATCTATTGCTTTGTTCTCTTAGCCAGTCATTAATTAACTCCTCGTGTTCTTCGTCAAAACTTTCGTTTTCTTCTTCTGATATTCTGATGATCTTCTTCCATTCTCCTCTGAAGGCTTCTTCTTTTTCATGGTCTGTGTAGAGTTTTTGTCCGTTTTGGTCTTTAATGTAGTTTATTGTCTGTTTTTTCGTGCCAAGTAGTTTGTTGATGTTTTGCCAGAAGTTTTTTGAGTCCTTTGTGGTGTCTAATTTTTTATTAGATTGTTCCATTTTTCGTTATTAATTTGGTTCAATGATTGTACTTGTATTGGGGATTGCTGGCCACTTCGCCTTTGGGCTATTTCGGCCGGAGCTTATGTCTTCTTTCTTCTTCTTGAGGTTTCTTCTTCTAGTCTTGGTCTTCTTTCTTGCTACAACTAATCTGATGTTCTTCTTTCTTCTTTTCTTGTTATTCTTGTGTTCTTCTTGTTCTTGGTATTTTGGTTTCTTCTTTCTTCTTGTTGTTTTATTTGGGATGAATTATGGTATGAGTGAGTGATATGATAGTGAGTTACTGACAGACCAGATGAAATGGCCGGTCAGGTGACTAGTTTCTCTGTGAATTTTTTTTTTTTTTGTCTTTTGTAGCCCGTGTCTTTTTGTTTGAATATGTGTTGGCGGGTGTCAGTTTACTTGGTATATGTGCGTGTTGTATGTAATGGAAAGGTTTGTGATATGTTTCTCATGTTGTATGTTTAAATTTTTGTTTTATTCATTTTTATTTGCTTTAGGGCATGGTTACATACATATTATAAATATAAAAAGAGTTCATGCGTGTGTCATTCACAACATGCCGATAAGACGGGTCTCCTTGAGGAAGATTATTACAGCGTCACTTTTTTTTTTTTTTTTTTTAGGTTAAGGTGGGGAAAGGATGGAAGGCATGCTGGGGCTCAAGGCACAGCCAGACATGAGGGATGGAGAAGTCACAACATATAGTCGTGGGGGGAAAGGTTGGAAAAGAAGTTTAATGAGTTAAACAGAGGGGGACGACACCCCTTGTTTTACATATTACAGAGTTTGTTGGCTAACTAAGCTAACCTAGGATTTAGAATGAGATTGCACATTGGTTATTTTAGAAGACAATGACTAGATTGATTTTACAATTACAAGTTTATTAACATCTTATACTGTATTACGTTATGGACTCACTTGATTGCGACTTGTTAAATGTGAATTTATATCATCTAAGTTTTAATCTAAGGTGGATCACTGTGGCGGACATAGATGGATCGCGGGTTGGGTTGTTGTAGTGCGGGCAGACTCCGGGGCCACCAGGCGTGGGGTCTCCCTCCGTTGATGTCTTCCCCGCGTAGGTGGTCTGGGCTGTGAGGGTCGTCCAGGAGCTTGTCCCAGACCTTCTTCCCTAGGCGATGGAACCTGAAGTGGAGGGCCTCTGTTTTATTTCTTAGGTGGATGGTTTCCACTGTCTCCTGCAGCGTCACTTATGGTGACATCATCTTGCAATATATTGGGTACAGTCAGCACGAAGCCTCGCTCGGCAGCTAGCATCACCAGCTGCCGGCGTTCTGGTTCGTACTGGCTGCACTCCGTCAGAATGTGTCGGATAGAAAGAATTTTGTTGCACGTGGCACAGATAGGTGGAAAGGAGTTGTCTAAATAGGCTTTTAGGTGGGTCAAATGGGTACAGTTCAACCTTAGTCTGGCAAGAACCACCTCTTCCCTCCTATTCTTTCTGTATGCTGAAAGCCAGTTTCCTATGTTAGTCTTCCAGTTGTTGTGAAGATCTAACCTCGTCCAATCAAGTTGCCACTTCCCTGTTGTATATGTCTTCCCCAAGGAGAGACACGACTGACGCTCCCAGGGTACATTGGTTGTCTCCCTGAGACCCACAGACGCTTTTGCTAATTTGTCTGCCTGTTCATTGCCCCAAATGTTGCAATGCCCAGGCACCCATATCAGCACAATATGCTTGGCACACTCATGTAGTTTATTAATAATGTTGCCCTGTATCTCATTGCTGGTAGTATCACCACCTTGAAGTGCTTTAAGAGCTGACATGGAATCTGAAATGACAGCAGCATCATTGACATCGCTTGTTATTGCAATGTCAATGGCTCTACTTATTGCAAACATCTCTGCAGTGAATATGGTTGTATGCCGCGGCAGGCGGGAGCTCCACTCCCCGTCTCTGGTCCAGATACCGGCTCCAACGTTGTCGTCAGTCTTGGACCCGTCGGTGTACACGTGAGTATAGGCGCTATATCCTTCCAGAAATTGATAGAAAAGTTGCTTCAAGAGCTCAGGATGAAGGCCATTCTTCCCTCCTGGAAGCCACGATGTTTCCACATGGAAGTTGGGGTTCTCCCATGGCGGACACAACGGTGGAACGTATCTATCAACGTCTTCGAAATGGATACCAGCATCCTGGCACAAGGTCTGGAGGCGGACAACCGAGGACGGGGACCTACGCAGCTGCAGGAAACGAAATTTAGCAACAGCACACCAACCTGGGTGGCCTGTGCCGCGCATCCTAGCCGCACTCAACCCGTACCTTAGCGTCAACATGTCCCTCCTGATGTGGAGTAGAGGGACATGGGCCTCCACCTCTAGTTTTTCTACACGGGTATACCTGTAAGCACCCAGACATAGACGAAGGCATCGGTTCTGTATTCTGGTCAGCTTTGCGAGTGTGGTGTCGCATGCAGAAGCATACAACTGGCATCCATAATCAAGTTTTGATCTGATCAGGGTCTTATACACCATTAATAAAGATTTCCTATCGGCTCCCCATGTAGTACCTGATAAAACTTTCAGGATGTTTGTGACTTTAAGACATCTACTTTCAAGCTCGTTAATGTGGTTTTTCCACGTTAATTTCCGGTCAAAATGAACACCGAGAAATTTTACTGAAGTCTGAAATTTAATAGGAGTATTATTTAATTTTAATACTGGATTATTAATGTTACGTTTCTTAGTGAAGACTACTCCTACTGTCTTCTCAACTGAAAACCTAAATCCCCATTGTATTGCCCACTGTTCAGCGGCTTTTAGGCCGGCTTGCACCCTTTGTGCAGATAGTCTCTCGACCCGAGAGGAGCGCCAGATCGCGCAATCGTCAGCAAACAAGGAGAATTTGAGGTCACTTAAACTGGGTGCTGGTGATAGGAAATCATTAATCATTATAAGAAATAATATTGGGCCCAAAACGCTGCCTTGTGGAACTCCGTTTTCTAGGACAAATGTGTCTGACTTTACGTTACCTTTTAATTTGACGGAAAAAGTTCTGACTTGCAAAAAATTTCTAATGAAAATTGGCAAATTACCTCTGAGACCCAAGGCGTGGAGCTTCATCATGAGGCCAGTCCGCCATGTCATGTCGAAAGCTTTTTCTATGTCTAGGAATACTGCAATTAGTGTTTCTTTACTGCAAAGAGCTTTTGAGATGTCAGTTTCAAGACTTATTAAATGATCTAGTGTGCTTCTACCTTGGCGGAAACCACACTGTCGATCACTCAATAAGTTGTTACTTTCCAAAAAATACATTAGTCTACGCTTTATCATACGTTCCATGACCTTACACAGACAGTTTGTGAGCGAAATCGGACGGAATGAGTTGGTGTTGGTAGGGCATTTGTCCCTCTTTGGGATCGGTACGACATGGGCAAAGTGCCATGAGTTTGGAAACGTTCTGGACGTCCAGATCTCATTGAACAATTCTAGCAATTTGTCCAGGTTTCCCTGGTCAAGGTGCTTAATCATCTC